>NW_028261383.1:125480622-125780622 GCF_051295495.1 Thamnophis sirtalis
ATCAGAAATTACAGGTGGAGGATCCAACGTTGCGACGCTACGGACGTGCGGTCTCAATGCTCCGAGACTGCACCCAATACTTTTGCTGCTGGGTGGTCCAATCGGACCTAAACCATCCCGCAGAGATGGTGAACAGAAAGAATATGTCTTGCTGACCTCAGGGACATCGTAAATCGATCGTCCCTGATCGATCCAAGAGAAGTTCTTCAAGCCGGCAACAAAAAATCCAGCCATTAGACTGGATGGGTGGCTCCAAAACAGAAGGATACAGAAAGAGAAAGTGTTTCCAGATGGTGAGGAATTTTTACTATTTTAAAAGAGGCTGCCTATAAAAAACTTAAAAGTTAATTTAAATTTGAGAACAGAAGAAATAAGGAGTTAAGCTTTGAATGGTTTTGGACAGTGGATTATCTTACTTTTTAAATGCTATGTTCATGGATGAAATTTATGCAAGCCTTTTAAAATAAATGGATTAAGTTTTCTTCTTGTATTTTTTTCTTTTATTATTATTCTTTGTAATCTATGGATTAAAATTCTCCTTCTTCATTACTGCGGGTGTTTTTCCCCTTTTCTTCTCTAACTCATTCAAGAATTTGACTTTTTTTCAACTTGGAATATAAAAAAGATACAAAAGGAAACAAAGAAAATTGTAACAACAGAGGGAAAGAAAAACACTGCTACTCGGAGGTGGGAGGTTTGTGTATTGGAAACAAAACACTTTTACTTTCCTCACTGATTATTCTGGCTTCGCAAAAGGTCTCATTGTTTGTTTATAGAGAGTGATAAGAAGAAAAGCATACAAATGTTCCTTTGAAGTATATCTTTAACCAGAGAAAAGTGAAAATAAGACCTTATTGTGAATTTATGTTAATCTTGTAAAAACCTTCCAAGCCAGAGCAGCAGTGTTTGTCAGCTGAAAATAATGGCACAATTTCAACAGCAGAAAGAAACTTTAAGCCTGCAAAAGATATTGTTAGAAATTCAGAAATTATCAAACACATTTGAGAGGACGGAGAAGAAGTTGGAAAACCTAGAGCATCTAACAGTAAAATATGATGAAGAAGTTGGAGAGGTTTATCAAGTGAAAAAAGGGGAGGTTAGAGTCCTAAAAACCGAAAAGGAAAATGACCATAAAGAAATTAAATCCGCTGATATCTATGGTGATTGGTTTGTGTCTGGAAATAGAAAGAGTGGAACACTGAAAGAGGAATTAAATGGAAGGGAACTCTACCCCAGATGGCAAGATAAACAAGAAGAAAAAAACAAAAGAATTTATGGATTTAAAGAGAGAAATTTTATTAGCAACACCATTGATAACACTACTGACAATTAAAGATAAGCTGATTAAGGAAACAGAATAAGGGCATCAAAATTACATGAGAGACTTAATAAGCAATGAGTTGCAAAGAGAAGTCCATACAAATTTGATTAAGGAGATGATTAGAGGACTGATACCACAAATGGCAGAAGACACGACTGTTTTGCTACTGGAAAGATACAGGTTGATAGATGAAAGTGTATAATTTAAAACTAGTTAAACTTAGTGAAATTTAGTGACAATAGATATAGTTAAATAAATAATTGATAATAATAATAATAATGCATACATATGAGCCAAGGTGGCGCAGTGGTTAAAAGCAGCACTGCAGGCTACTGCTAGATCAGCAGGTCAGCGGTTCAAATCTCACCGGCTCAGGGTTGACTCAGCCTTCCATCCTTCCGAGGTGGGTAAAATGAGGACCCAGATTGTTGGGGGCAATATGCTGACTCTCTGTAAACCGCTTAGAGAGGCCTGAAAGGCCTATGAAGCGGTATATAAGTCTACTGCTATTGCTATTGCTATATGTATTGTTATGATAAGTAATAATTGGATATGAATATTGAATGGTACCTGTTGTGACTCAGCAGTTCTGCTGAGAGTCTTTTCGGGATCAAGATTCATTAGGCAGCTGGGAGTGGTTAGAAGCAAGTTGGGAGATAAAAGGAGGGATGCTGCCATGCCCCAGTGGCTGGAGTCAACGTTCCTTCGTATGTTCCATGTCTGGTACAATATTGCTTGCTTATTACTCGTGATTATGCCTGTTACATTTGGATAAATGCTTTGGTGTTTTCATGTAAATCTGATCCGTGGAGACAGTGGAAGAAGGGCTGCGTTTGTAAGAGCTTTTGTTTTGAATTCTTATCGGAGAGTGATGTTTATGTTATTTCTGGGCTCGAAGCCAGTTTGAACTGAAAACTGATAAAGAAAAGTCCTTTTAAGTTTAATTGTCTGCGTTTGTTAACGAGCCGTCAAGGGGGGTCAGAACAGGTACCCATGAAAGGAAGATTAGAAATCTTTTTGGTTATATATAAAGGATAATAAAAAAGAACTAAGTTAAATTTAGTTAATTTTTGATTATTAGGGGGGAAATGTTATGATACAGTATACAGTCAAATACAGGAGGGATAATGATAACAACATATATATATATATATATATATATATATATATATATATATATATATATATATATATATATATATATATATATATATATATATATATATATATATATATATGGCTGATAAGGAGTCGAGCTCTGTAGCTCAATGGTTAACACATCTGCCTAAGAGGCAATAGAGCACAGGTTCGAATCCCAGTAAGGATATGGCTAGCTGATGAGAGCTAAATAGCTTGAAATAGATCTATACTAGTCTTCCTTTATTTATTTATCAGCACAAATAAAAACACATATACACATACATATATATATATATATATATATATATATATATATATATATATATATATATATATATATATATATATATATATATATATATATATATATACACACCCATACATACATACACATACACAACATAAGGAAAGTGGATGTAAATTGTAAAGTGATTTGGAAAGGAGGATTAGAATTTTTTGTTACTAAATATTATGGATGTTTAGCTAGAATAGGCCATAAGGATTCAGTGTTATTCAAGGATTTTAGAAATAGCAAATGAAATGCCAGTATGTGGTTATATTTTAAATCTTGGTATATTTTATGATGAAGGACATTTAAACAATTATAGTCAAATGAAAAGGGAGGTATGATAACATGTATAAATATCTGAGTTAAAATACTGGAGTTAACATGAATTATGGTTGATGACTGTGGAAGAGATGCACAAAAGTCTTTTGTAACCAACTGTTACACTTTTTACAGTATGTACAGAAGGAGGATTCTTTGTGTTGTGTTTGTTTTAAAAATAAAAAAAATATTTTAAAAAAAGAAAATACAGGTTAGACTGGCCATAAGTCAGAATGAAAAGGAAGGATATGGTGAGCTCAATATTATGACCAAAATAAATATTTATCTCCAAAAAGATATTTAAAAACTACTTTATTTATTTTATGCCTCTTTAAATATTTGTATGAATAATTCAATACGGTGAACATTTTTGTTTTTGATTATTTATACCCATTCATTACTTCTACAAATAACTCAAAAGTGGTGAACATGTCCAACACACCCTCGTCCTCCTATTTTTCTCACAACAATCCTCTGAGATGCGTAAGGCTGAGAGAGAGTGATGGACCCAGTCACCCAGCTGGCTTTAGTGCCTAAGGCAGGACAGCCTCTTTGATCTAGGCCAGCACCTTAACCACTAGACTAGACCAAACTGGCTATTATTAGAAGAGTGGATTTTCCCCAGTTAATGAAAAGAAGAAGCAATGTGAACTACTAGCAAGCCATGGGACTTTTTACAATCTTCCAACCATCCCTGTGCTAAAATAATCTCAAATCCAGAGAACTGATGATTAAAACATACTTTTTTAAAAAAAACTTTGGGCCTGTAGGAAGTTAGCACCCACCACTCTCCTAGAAAAATGAAATATTCTAGGGAATATTAAAAAGGCAGACTATTATATTTTCCTGGATGAGAAATGGAGAAACATGTTTTTAGGCAGGAAACAGACTCACTCTTAATAGTCCCCACCCTCATCAATAGCTCACAGCAGATGTCTGCACTTAAGAGATAAAGAGATAGCTAGGTCTATTCCTAGGCAAATGTCCTCACCCAAGATCCAACAAAAGTAGGATTAACCTTCTACCCATCTAGCAATAGAACTCACCACATGGCACCTGGGAAGATTATATCACCCAGCAAGGCTCAACCAAGCCTGGGACTACAGACAACCTACAAAGTTACCCCTGCATGGCCCCATGGGAATCTGACAACCAATCAGAATACAAGCTCAAATTCAAAAGCCCAGAGAGGTCATAAAACCCAGGCACTCTCAGCATCGCTTCCCTCTTTTGTCCAGAACCTCAAACCATTTGATCCTGTCCACCATTAAAAACCATCTATCCAAACCATTGTTTCCAGTGTCTTTCTCCCCACTTGGAACTGAACCTAGATGGACATTTCTTCCAACAGGCCCCTAGATGCTACTGGATGTTGCATCTTAAGTAGCCTGTTTGGTAAGTTGGGAGAGTGAGTGCATTCAGAGAAGCATTGTGAGAATGGTGTTGGAGAACACACAAACCAGCATACAGCGACACTGCAGTTTAAATAGGCTTTTACTTTCGTGGAAATAGAGGTATCAGAGTCCATCAAACTGTCCAAGTCATACACGGATAAGACTGTCAGTCATCAATGTCTTTCAGTTAAGGGATAATCCAAATAACATAGTCCATAATCATACAAACAGTCTGGTACACAAAGTTTGCTAGCAGTTGCAAAACTTACAATAGCTCACGGCACTTTCTAACAGCCAGCTTCCAAAACACTCAGATCAGATCAGCCCAGCATCTAACAGAGAGCTAATAGTCATTCTGGCTCCTTCTTATGGCCGATTGAGGAAAACAGCAACCAATCACATTTTACAGTATGATTTAAAGAAACAGGTATAGCATTGTTACATGGTTTATATATTGCCAACCCAACCTTTAGATTATATTCCCAACATAGTCCAAAATCATAGGAGTATTAAGGTTTGATGAAAACATCCCCAGACTTGAAAAAAATACGCTTTGCTCGAGATGCTGAAAGTGTTGCTCGTTAAAGAGAGCAATCGAGAGACTTAGCTCTGCATCTGGCCATTCTTTGGATAAGGCAAACTGTGGATTGCAAAGAACCTTAAAATCTACAGGGCTGGGTAGCCTCCAGGATTTTTATTCAACTTGGAGATTTTACTTATCATCATTTGAAGGATCAAAATGCCAGAATATATATAATTCTAGAAGTAAAGCTCAAGAAAAACAAGAGGACATTTGTGATGCTGATTACAAAAGGAGCCCAGTGGGGAAGAAAGGGGAGGGGAAGGAAAGAGAGGCAGCATCTTTCTCCAGGGCATTGTGTTTCCTAGACGACACACACACTCTGGAGCTGCACAAAGGAACACAATGTTTTGCTCAGCACAGATCTCCCTCCACAACCTCCCAGCAACGCCACCCCCCCCCCCATTCCTTAACACCATTCTTAGGAAGTTCCAGGGCTGCTGAAGCACAGCTATTGGCAGGTGGGATTGCAGAAGAAAGGGGGAAAGTGGGGGAGAGGAGAGTCTTGAAGCCATCTGGCCTGGGAAACTTTCAGTCCCAAACACAGCAGTTAAATGAGTTTTGATCTCTCCAGAGAAACGCTCCCTGGCAAATGGTCCTGTGACTGCTCTCTCATCACAATTTTGACTGACTGCATGACAGGACTCTGGAGGATAGCATTAAGGGATGCTTTTACGCTGTTTCAGCTAAACAGAATAGGAGCACCTTAAGCTTGATGGGCAGCCAGGTCTTCTTCCAGTGCTTTGGCAGTCACCTTAGCAGACCTGCTGTCTACATTGGCTGAACTTTTTCCTTAATAAATAAATGAGAATATATACTCTCTTTCATTTGGATTCATTTACATTCTGTTTACTGTTTGACTGATCTGTGAAATGTATGGAAAGTTTGTGATCTCTTTTTGTTTTTAGGGGGGGGGGTTCCCGTGTATGTGTGCGCGCGCACGCGCACAAATGCACATTTTTTTATAAAACTTGTTAAATAATAATACGAAAAGAACTTTTCCCTTGATAAAAAGCCCAGATTCTTTCTAGCTGAAGACAACACAAAAGCATTTGAGCTGCTAATAGGAGGAGCTTTAAAAAGCACAATGTATACTTGTCTATGATAAGAGGGTCAATCCAAAAGAAGAAAAACTGGTATTTATCAAATAAGAATTATCCCAAAGGAGCAGAGGGACATGGCTGGGGGGTTGGAGTGGCATATGGACCACTGATTAAAATAAGAAATGAAAAGAAGAGGTACCTGAAGCCCTAAAGCCATTTCATCTCCATCCTGTTCACACAGTGTAAGCATCACAGTTAAGGAAGGTTGAAATTTTAACAAAGGGTACCAAATTCTGGGGTGTCTTTTATTCATGGCAAAATAGTTTGGTGCACAGTTATCACAAAGATCCTGTTTCTACCTCTGCTATCCTTCCCCAGGAGTGAGGAGGGAAAGGGGATTTTGCAGTATCCCTCCCGTCACGCCCACCAAGCCACGCCCACAGAACTGGTAGTAAAAAAATTTGAACTTCATCACTGTCCTGTATGCAGTTGGACTGGCAGTCAATGCAGAAAAGAACAGCAAGGCATAATTCACAAGGTTCCTCATACTGAAAGCAAAAGTTCAGAAGACGAAACCCTCAAAGAGTGTAAAAACTACAGAACTTAGAAAAAAGGGGAATAACTGCAGCAGGTGCTAAAGTTTCTTTTTTTCCTTGTTCTTTTTTAAACTTGAAAATGTCCAATAAAAACTATTTTAAAAAAAACAACAAAAGTGGCAGGAGAAGTTCAGCAATAGGCCATAATATGGTTTGTTACATTTTGAATTTATCTAATTTTTTAAAAATCTGGCTACATCAGCTCATTCATCATATGATTACTGTGGTTTAAACCACGTATGAACCCAAATTTACTGAAACAGGAAGAATGTTCTAGGAGAAGAAGGTAATTTAGTCTCTGGGTTTTTTTTGCAATAAAACACATTTAATTGAAGGTGTGTTAACACCTGTCCACCATCCCCTTAACTGTTGCCATTTGGTTGTTTCCCATCTAAACTATATTATTGCCCAGAATATGTCCTCTAGAATAGAAGGGCATGAGTTCTCTTTGTGAAAACATTAGTAGAAATAACAAAGTTAATAAACAGCAAAAAAAACCCACAACCTCACAATTTCAGGAATTCATGAGTTATCTTAATCCTTTTCAACATTTATGAATCTACAATGTTCAGAACCAGGAATGGATCAAACTATATTTCCTCCACAGGCTGGCTCAATATCCTAAGATATGGTTCTCTTATATAATAGTTAAACAAAGGTAAAGGTAAAGGTAAAGGTTCCCCGCGGACATATGTGCTAGTCATTCCCGACTCTAGGGGGCGGTGCTCATCTCCGTTTCAAAGCCGAAGACCCAGCGCTGTCGGAAGACATCTCCGTGGTCATGTGGCCGGCATGACTAAATACCAAAGGTACACAGAACGCTGTTACTTTCCCACCAAAGGTGGTTCCTATTTTTCTACCTGCATTTTTACATGCTTTCAAACTGCTAGGTTGGCAGAAGCTGGGACAAGTAACGGGAGCTCACTCCGTTATGTGGTGCTAGGGATTCGAAGCAACGAACTGCCAATCTTTCTGATCAACAAGCTCAGCTTCTTAGCCATTAAATCACGGCGTTACATCATTATAAATATAACTATTTTGCACATTCTTATTACTTTTATAAATCATAGTTTTAGGCTACTGGAACACTAGGCTGATGCATAGCAATTCAGAAAAATAAGACCAAGGGAGAGGATAGCAAACCATTCCCTTCTTTTGTCTGTCAAGGAAATATATTAACAGGGCTTAATTCAGATATACAATAGTTAAATTAAACCACAGAAAATAATGTGCCATTTGGCCAGGGAGGGAACAGTGGGAGATATAGAAATTAATACTGTAAAAGAGATAAATAAGGGGGTTTGGAAAGAGACATCACAGCAATGTTATGTATGTATAAATGGACATTACTTCCACAGGTTTGGTTGGGTTTGGTTGGGTTGGGTTGGGTTGGGTTGGGTTGGGTTGGGTTGGGTTGGGTTTAGTTTAGTTTAGTTTAGTTTAGTTTAGTTTAGTTTAGTTTAGTTTAGTTTAGTTTAGTTTAGTTTAGTTTAGTTTAGTTTAGTTTAGTTTAGTTTATTGGTCTTGTATGCCGCCCACTCCCGAAGGACTCCGGGCAGCTAACAATAAACAGGGGAAGGGGATAAATAGTCAAAACAATTTAAAAATAAACAACATTCATAGTTACCGTGGGGCTGGATACTTCAACAGCCCCCCCGGCCTGCCAGAGCAGCCAAGAGTTAGTGGCTTTGCGGAAGGCCGGGAGAGTAGTAAGGGTCCGGATCTCTATGGGAAGCTCGTTCCAGAGGGCTGGAGCTGCAACAGAGAAGGCTCTCCCCTGGGGGGTCGCCAGCCGACATTGGCTGGCAGATGGAATCCGGAGAAGGCCTAGTCTGTGCGATCTGATTGGTCTATGGGAAGTAATTGGCAGGAGGCGATCTCTCAGGTACCCAGGTCTGATGCCATGTAGGGCTTTATAAATAACGACTAGCACCTTGAAGCGAGTCCGGAGACCAATAGGTAACCAGTGCCTGAGTGTACCTGGGTGCACCCAGGATCGCTCGCGTGGCTGCGTTCTGGACTAACTGAAGTCTTCGGACACTCTTCAAGGGCAGCCCCATGTAGAGCGCGTTACAGTAATCCAGTCTTGAGGTCACGAGGGCATGAGTGACTATCTGAAGGGCCTCCCGATCCAGATAGGGTCGCAATTGGTGCACCAGGCGAACCTGGGCAAAGATCCCCCTGGTCACAGCCGACAAATGGTGTTCTAAAGTCAGCTGCGGATCCAGGAGAACTCCCAAATTGCGAACCCTCTCTGAGGGGCGTATAATTTCACCCCCAAGCCTGAGAGATGGAGTATTTGGCCAATCTTTGGAAGGGAACATCAATAGCCACTCGGTCTTGTCGGGATTGAGTGCAAGCTTGTTCATACCCATCCAGACCCTGACAGCCTCCAGGCACTGGCACATCACTTCTACTGCTTCACTGAGTTGGCACGGGGTGGACAGATACAACTGCGTATCGTCCGCATACTGATGGTATTTAATCCTGTGCCGGCGTATGATCTCACCCAGCGGCTTCATGTAGATGTTAAAGAGGAGGGGGGACAGGACCGAACTCTGCGGCACCCCATAATTGTGGGGCCTAGGGGTCGACCTCTGCCCTCCGACCAACACCGACTGCGACGTCCGAGAGGTAGGAGGAGAACCACCGAGGGACGGTGCCTCCCACTCCCACCTCCCGCAACCGTCGCAGAAGGATACCATGGTCGATGGTATCGAAGGCCACTGAGAGGTCAAGGAGCACAAGGATAGAGGGGTGACCCCTATCTCTGGCTCGCCAGAGATCATCGATCAGCGCGACCAAAGCAGTTTCCGTGCTGTAACCAGGCCTGAAACCCGACTGAAAGGAATCCAGATAATCAGTTTCATCCAAGGACCGTCGGAGTTGAGAGGCCACCACTTTCTCAACAACCTTCCCTACAAAGGGCAGGTTGGAGACCACGTTGGAGGTCATAAAATATTGTACATAGGCCTGCAATATATAATTTATTGAGCCTGAACATAGAGAATTATAATGAGCCATGCTATAAAAGCTGAATATAATATAATTTAGATTATTGAAAACACATAGAAGGTACAAAAATTTAAATTTACCCATCCCTAAGCAAAAACAAATATTTGCTGATTTTATCAGCCTCTGCAGATTTTAACAAAAGTTCATTATGTATACAACATTTAGGCTGAGTTTAAACATCATGCTATATAAAGCTATAATTGTTTATTTGTGTTTTAGCCCTTTGCATGAATATACTGCAGCTTATCAGCTGTAGATAAGGCTTGTATACACCCAATTAATTGAGAAGGGGGCTGGGGAAGACAATGGCTAGAAATTGAGTCTATTGATGTCAGCTTCTGCCTTGCTGTTGCTTCAGCTGTCATGAAACGGGGAGGGAGGGTTGGTATTTGGGAGGGGTTATTCGATGTGCTGGAGGAATGTTCTAGTATTTACCAGATGGTTGGATTACGCATGCGTGAGTGCTTCCCGCCTGGACCAACGGCCTCGACATTCCATCTTCGTGATGTCTTTTGAAGTTATCTCACACCTGACACTTGAAGGACTTATGATTGGCCTGAGGCTATGATCCCAAGGGGTGGGGAATGGACTATTCTATATATCAATTGCTTTCGCGCCTAATTAAACAGACTTTGCTTCGCAACTGCTCGCTAACCATTTGTAATTAGTAAAAGTACTTTTGATTTCCAACACATGGAATCTCTTGGTCTTTCTTTCCTAATTATATAATGGAGGGATGCTGACAATTAAACTGGATTTCAGAGATACCTGAACAATCATTTAGGGTATTTGCTCTCTTGTTTCGAGATGCCTAAACGGTTTTCCAGGCAATTTAGCATGCAATAAATACTGAATCTCATCCTTCGTTGGCTACGAATGATGGGAACTAGAAATCAAATCTCTTAAGTTTCAGACTCTTGGACTTCACTACAAAGCAGCTACGCACAAAGCAGAATTCATGAACTTCAATACCTCTAAAAAAATAATTTTGAAATGTTCAACTATACATAAATACATATTGCCTACCATCTTCGGAGGTTATCCTACATTTGGAATTAAAAGTCAACTGCTTCTTCTTAATCTTTTGGATGTTTGAGGACACAGCTGTTTGTACTCGATCCTTAAAAAGCCATAAAGATTCAGATCATGTTTGAACAAAATTTAGTTGTGGTGTTTTAGAATTAAGTGAAGGTTTGAATATTGAATATTCTCTCTAAAGGAAAAAAATAGCACTCAGATTGTCAAGAAGGAATGTCAAGAGCCCATTGCCCATATGTGGGAGGGGGGGGGAAACGTCCATAAAAAAGCCATTCTGATAAAGAACATCCAACGTGTTCCAGTTATAATCTGAAGTAGTGCAGCCTAGGTCAGTGCTGGCGAACCTTTTTGGCACTGAGTGCCGAAACGGGAACGCAGGGACACGGGGGGGGGGGGGGCACTGGAAACCGGAAGCTGAGCTTCCGGTTTCCAGCACGCACACATATGAGCCAGCCACCTAGTCTTCTGGTTTCTGGCACGCATGTGCATGCAAAGACTATTGCATGTGCACACCAGAAATTGGAAGCTCAGCTGTTGTTTCGGTTTCCAGCACTGGAACCCGGAAAAGCAATGGGCAACAGCTGATGTTCCTGGAGAGATGGCTCTGTGTATCACTTCCGACACATATGCCATAGGTTTTCCATCACGGGCCTAGATACATCTGAAGCGAAACTTTTTTTACCTAATGTACATTTTAGTAAAAATTGGTTAATTTTTTTTAGATCCAACTATTCCAATAATTTCCATGTTAAATAGTTGAGAGAAAAATAATAAGTTTATATGATCAAACAAAAAATAAAGGATTAAGCCTGATATTTTACTAAGAATGAGATGAATTGGCAGTACCAAATTTTAAGCTGCAGATACCACCTTTGGCTGTTTTACTAAAGGCTACTGAATCACAGATGGTTTGCATAAATATTTTTGGCTGAATAACAACAGAAATGCATAATTTGGAAGAGATTATACAATAAACCCTATAAAAAGTATTGGATCACTTCAATATTAAACATTTGTCATAAAAAAATGAATCAGAGAGACAGTAACACATCTAGTTTGTAAAACATAACCCGTAATAAAACAAAAATGAAAGTTTATTTTTTAAGATTCTTTCATGAAAATCATAAGCACCACCTAACTAATTTCAATATCTTCAAATGAGTAGCATAGTCCAAACAGAATTATAAAAACAAGGATTTAGAGGCTTGATTGAATTAGAAAAAATCAATCTTATTGACAACTCAAAATATGTCTCAGAAACTGGTTAGACTGATTAAATATTTGCATAATCTAAATAGGGCAATCAATATACAACAATGGGAATATCAAAGGAAGATAATTATACATTTATCTTGATTCTGAGTCGAAATATTTTAGCACTTGTATGTTACTCCTGTGCTGATTGTCAGAACAGATTCAGGTAGACTTCATTTAGCAATCATAACTGGGATCGGCAACTTGGTCAGTAAAGAGGAGTTGCTAAGTGAAATCACAACTGTGCTCATAACCTTACTTCAGCTTTCCTTTGCTTTATAGATCTGCAAAGGTCATAAATATGAGGGTTGGTTGCAAAGTTAGTTTTAGTTAGTCGATAAAAATATAATCTATTTTCTGAAAACATTTGGAAATACAGTAATCCAGTTAGATCACACTTTCAGATTCCAATAAAACATTATATTTGGCGTAGTGGTGGGATTGAAATTTTTTCACTACCGGTTCTGTGGGCATGGCTTAGTGGCTTAGTGGGCATTACAGGGGAAGGCTACTGTAAAATCTCCATTTCCACCCAACTCCAGGGGAAAGATACTGTAAAAGCCCCATTTCCTCCAGATCAGCTGGGACTCGGGAGTCAGAGAATAGGTGGAGGTGGGGCCAGTCATATTTATCGATTCTCCAAACTATTTAAAATTTCAGCTACCAGTTCTGCAGGACTGGTCAGAACCTGCTGAATACTACCCCTGATTTGGTGGCAATGTCTGAAACGTGATTTATTATAGAATAAAACAAAACTTACAATACAATAGCAGACTTGGAGGTCTTCTAGTCCAATCCCCTGCCTAGGCAGGAAACCCTATACCGTTTCAGACAAATGGCTATCCAACATCTTCTCTTCAAATTTCTCCTCAATTCTAAGTTGCTTCTCTCCTTGATTAGTTTCCACCCATTGCTTCTTGTTCTACCCTCAGGTGCCTTGGAGAATAGTTTGACTCCATCTTCTCTGTGGCAACCCCTGAGATATTGAAACACTGCTATCATGTCTCCCCTAGTCCTTCTTTTCATTAAACTAGACATACTCAGTTCCTGAAACTGTTCTTCATTCTTTAGTCTCCAGTCCCCTAATCATCTTTGTTGCTCTTCTCTGCATGTATTCTAGAGTCTCTACATCTTTTTTACATCATGGCGACCAGAATTGAATGCAGTATTCCAAGTGTGGCCTTACCAAGTCATTATAAAGTGGTATTAACACTTCACGTGATCTTGATTCTATCCCTGTTTATGTAGCCTAGAACTGTGTTGGCTTTTTGGCAGCTGCTGCACACTGCTGGCTCATATTTAAATGGTTGTCCACTAGGACTCCAAGATCCCTCTCACAGTTACTACTATTGAGCAAGCTATACTGTACCTGTGTGTTTTGTTTTTCTTGCCTAAATGTAGAACCTTACTCTTTTCACCATTGAATTTCATTTTATTAGATAGTGCCCAATGTTCAAGTTTGTCAAGATCCTTCTGTATCTTAAGCCAATCTTCTTGAGTGTTGGCTATTCCTGCCAGCTTGGTGTCATGTGCAAATTTGATGAGTTCCCCATTTATTCTCTCATCCAAATCATTGATGAAGATGTTGAAGAGTACTGGGCCTAAAACAGAGCCTTGGGGTACTCCACTGCATACTTCCCTCCATGTAGATGCAGATCCATTGAGGACTACACGTTGAGTGCAGATGGTCAGCCAGTCACGAATCCATCTGGTGGTGATGCTGTCTAACCCACATTCTTCTACTTTATCTAGTAGTAGGTTATGGTCTACCTTATCAAATGCCTTACTGAAGTCCAAGTAAATTATATTGACGGCATTCCTCTGGTCCACTAACTTAAATATTTTTTTGCACATTTGGTTCATCTTTCATCAATTCATACTTGATGGCAATGTCTGAAATATTATTCAAGAATGAAACAAATTTTAAATATTTTCTTTCCTGTCAGGTATTTTTTTGTTAATCAGCAAACTTAATATTTCTACAAAATATCTGGAGATAGCTCTGTATACTGTATGATAGCAGTTACCATGATATTTATGTGTCTTACTGGCATTCACATAGAATTTCCTCTTAAAACAAATGTAAACTACACTGTGAGAATATGAATTAATATCAATAATAATTTCATATTTAAAAAATAAATCTGATTTAAAATTTAATTCACCTTTGAAACCATTCATAGGCTATAACTTTGGATATAGACTTTTATAGAATTGAAAGTTTAGGTTTCTCTTAACTTAAGGCTTTAATTGATAAGTCCTGCATGACTTGATGGAAGGACAGAGCATTTTTTCCCCCTTTAGATTTAATTGATAAACAGACTGAAAGAAAACATGGGATTTTTTTTCTCTATAGGATCTTAGAAGCAAGACTTTTGTATGCACAAAGATGGAAAGATTTACAAATTCCTACAATGGAAGAATGAATGGTGAAGCTAATGGAATTGGCTAAGATAATTAAACTGACTAGGTTGATTCTTTGTCTAACATTGTTTTTGCTTGAAAATCAACTTGGACTTCTTGCTAGAAACTAAAAAACATTTAATTTTTGGATTTGACCATAGAATTGTTTATAATTATAAAAATACTATATATTGTTGATTTTTAAATAAGAGATTCATATATTTTATATCTGTACCAAATAAAGTTGGAATTTCTTCTCTTTTTTTCCTTTTTTTCCTTTCTTTTTTTACGCTCCTGGTTTTTCTTTAATCTCTTTTTTCCCCTAAAAACTTTTTCTTTTCCTTTTTGAATTTTACATTTTGCTGAAAGTTAACAAAAACATTGCTCAAAAAAAGATAGAAACGTAGAACATTTTACTTCTTCTTCATTTATTTTGACTTATAAGTCTCATTACACTGGCTGCCTTTGTTAATTACTGACTTGATTTTAATAATGATCTTGATTGTTTTTATTGTAGCGCGGATCTAATATATTACTTTAAAATTTTTATTCAGTTTTAAACTGTATATTTATTTTCTATTTTCTTTCTGCTGTGCTTATTTCTTTTCCGCTGATTTCCCCCAGATTTGTATTTTAAAATTTGTATTTTTTTTAAAAAAAAGAAAAGAAAAAGGGAAAATGATGTTTTTCAGCTTGAAGAAAAGGAAAGAGACGAAGAAGATCAGATGGCATATTACACAACAAGAGTAGAAAAAGCAACAAGCAGCTTGCCTGTATTTAAGGCAGCAGAAGTATGACAGCATGGTGGCAAAGATGAAATAGGAAAACAGCATTCTGCTAACTGGTTCACTAGTCAGTGGTAAATACAGTCATACAGTGTTCATTAGCCAGGATTTTAAAATAATTGAATGAACGAAGAACCATGATTGATACCTATGAAGATGTATAGCTATTAGTCACATTATGATTAAGTAATGTTAAACAAATTGAGACACGCTAAAAGCAATTATACAAAATATTTTCATAATTTATGCAGCAAAGAAGCTCCTGTAATGCCCAGGGGGAATCTTATTCCTAGCACAATCTGAAAGTGTCTGCACTCTGAATGCTTATCAAGAGACATTCGTCATTCAGAAATGCCACTTGTTGGGAAAGTATAGTTGCTAATGAAAATTGCCATCAATAACTGGAGTGAGTACATATGTGGTTGGTCCCTGAACAGATTCGCCTCATATTATGCAAAAAAAAAATGTACTTCCATATCAATCAATTTACAAACAGAAACATGCACCACATGACTGAACTCATAAAAACATTTCTTCAAGGAGCAGTAATTATGTCTCCTACTGATCAGTATTAAAGTTGGTCACTGAACCATTTTTTGGTTAGCTTTGTTAGCTTCATTGGAATGTGGCTCCTGGGGCTACTCAGTTAGAACAAAAGATATGCATAATTCAATAGCACATGCATCTATGACTCAGGAAGAAAGCATACATTCCTGGCCTCAAATGAAAAATCATGCAACTGTGACTTATGCATATATCTAATAATATAATGGAGAGCCACATCAGGTACAAATTCTGAGTTCATCTGAAGGGCAAAACATCCCAGGGAGAGATGCATGAATGGGCTTGTGATAACCAAATCAATTTGTTACTAAAATGCAGGTAGTCCTCCACTTATGGCCACAATTGAATCCAAAATTTCTGTGATTCAGTGAGACATTTTTTAAGTGAGTTTTGCCCCATTTTACAACTTTTCCCGCCTCAGTTGTTAAGTGAATCGCTATAGTTGATAAGTCAGTACCCTGGTTGTTAAGTGAATCTGGCTTCCCCATTGACTTTGCTTGTCAGAAGCAAAGCATCACATGATCTTGGGATACAGCAACAGTCAGAAAACATGAACCAGTAGCCAAGTATCTGAATTTTGATCACATGGGATCATGGGGATGCTGCAATGGTCATAATTGTGCTAAACGGTCATAAGTGACTTTTTTCACTGGCACTGTACTTTGAATAGTCACTAAACAAACTGTTTTAAAACAAGGACTACCTGTAAAAGCTATTACCTTATTTTTTATACAGCCTCTCTCAACATTATATTCATCAGATTGATCCAATACCTGAAACTCCAGTGAGACAGGAGAATTTCCCCACCTTCGCTCACTCAGGCCATGCAGGTGTGACCTCTCACCTACGATCAAATTAAGGCTGATCATGTCATGGATGAGGATGCATTTATTACAAACAGAATTGGCACATATTCTTATCATCTTGACCTCAGAGTTCTCAACAACCCATCTACCTGCCTCTTGAATTGAGATTTGGAGCCTGGAAGCAGAAAATGGCTGCAAATTTCCAATCTCTTTTTCCCAGCACAGTCCTAGACTTACAACAATAATATTACAACAATCTGTCCATTATTGGAGTGTTTTCAGTGTGTGTGTGTGTGTGAGAGAGAGAGGGGGGGGGGAGAGAGAGATCCAGCATAACTCTGGAACGCCTCCAGCAATTTCAACCAAACTTGATATACAGATGACTTATTCTATGGAAACAAATACTGTGGGAGTAAGACACACCTAACACCCCACAGTGTGTGTGTTCTGTTAAGATACAGCCTGTTGTGCCTTAAAATGGCTTCTGCTGTACTGCCGTAAAATGGCTTCTACTGTACAGCACAGTGGAGTTGCCATAGTAAGAGCTTCACAGTACTCCACAAGGAGCCCTCTGGGAAGGGGGATAATCCAACTTTAGAAATTACGTTAGATCTGTAGATTTTCCCTCCTATAAATAAATACCCGGACAACACCAGATTATCAGCTAGTCAGAAATAAATGTCAGTTTTTGGCAAAAACTTTGTAAATCATGTAACTAGGGGATGCTGCAAATTGGCATAAATACAGGGCAGTTGCTAAGAACCCAAAATATGTTCAAATGACTGGTAGGGATGATTGTTAGAACTTCAAAACTGGGTCATGAGTACTTTTTGCTGTCATAACTTCAAATGGTTCCTAAGCAACCAGGCATGTTGATGGCTACCAATAAAAATCCACCTGTCTTTCTGCCATACTTCCTTTTGCCCATCACATTTTTTTCTTTCCTCCTTCCTGTACCCATCCTCAACCTACCTAGCCACCTCTCTGAAGACAGGAGACAAGAATACACCACTGTTGGAATTACATCCTCTTTTGATCCAACAAAGATATCTCAACATTGCTTGTGATTCACACTGAGGGAAGTGTTAGTGACAAGATTGTAATTTTTATTCTTGTCTCTCTTTCCCCAATTGTCTTGAGGCAGTATCTCATATTGCCAGACAGCAACTGCAGACAAACTTTTCATTAAATAAAGAAACAACAAAACGGCAGGATGCTCAAACATGTTAGCAGTTCTATTTCCAGCCGAGGTGGCGCAGTGGTTAAATGCAGCACTGCAGGCTACTGCTAGATCAGCAGTTCAGCGGTTCAAATCTCACCGGCTCAGGGTTGACTCAGCCTTCCATCCTTCCGAGGTGGGTAAAATGAGGACCCAGATTGTTGGGGGCAATATGCTGACTCTCTGTAAACCGCTTAGAGAGGGCTGAAAGCCCTATGAAGCGGTATATAAGTCTACTGCTATTGCTATTCCAATTTAACTGAGAATTGAAGTGGGCTGAGTGGGGGCAAATGAAGACTTTCCTGATAGGTCCAATGAAAAATTAGATCCAATTTGTCCTGTCAGTAAGACGTTGCTATCATTCATAGGAAGTGCCTTTAGCTGACTCTTGCAACAGCAAGCCTTGAAATTGAAGTCTACAACACAATATCAGTCAATCATACGATCGGTTTTATAAACTGCCAGATTGGTTTAAGACAGGGAATGTAGTAATATCAATTTCAAGTAGGAACAGTTTCATAGCTCTTCCTTCCTATCAGCATTCTGAGCAAATTAATTTGGAGAAGGATGCAGATTAAACAGCCATGGAAACTGAATTTACAACTAAGCTTATTTCTGATATATATATATCCCCAGCTTCCCTTTGCCTGACCTTAAAAGCTTATTTCTGGTTAGGGCTACCAGTTCCAGGAGGCAAAAATATAGATTAAAATTAAAGAGTTTTCCATATAGCTTTGATGCCATTTTATGGTCATCCAGATTACTCAGTCACTAAATGACTCAGTCACTAAATGAGGATTATCTTGTTTTAGGTTGTACATGATTCTGCCACCTTAGTGAACTTCATTCATTTTCCAGATTCTCTTAAATGGAAACTAAAATGATGAAAAGCGCCTAATTACTCAACTCTTTGCCCACTAAAATCTACTTAAAATACATCCAATTAATCACAAGTAAACCAGTAGAGGTCAAAATATAAGGATAGGTCAGTGGAAAAATGCACAAGACTGCTCAAGAGATGTCTATTCCATATATTTTAAGAGTAGTAGTAACAAAAAGGTGGTTTTTCCATATTAAATTAGAAATTAAAAATGCAGAGATTAGAAAGAGAAAATAGAAGTGGATTTTGGAGTTGCACAACAAAATTATGGTAGATCAAAAGCTCAGAAGCATTTTATTACTTAACTAGACAACCCATGAGGTATTGAGTCATCGGTTTAGAGATATTTCCTTAAAGCAATGGTAGCGGGAGCAATTTCCAACTTCCTGTCAGCTTCTCCATTGACTTTCCTTGTAGGAAGCTGGTAGAAAGCATTGGAAATGATGTCCATGGTTGGCCACAGCAATGCAGCAGTGTGGCAGCAATGAAAGAGCCAAATTTGTCAAATTTCAATCCGATGAGAACAGTTTTTTTCTAGATTTGGGGCACTTTTCTCAGCCTATTTGAGGTACATTGATTCAAAAATTGTTGCCCTCTATGATACGCTATTTTCCTCAATGGAACGTTACAATGAAATAAGCAGAAGAGTTTTAACTGTGTGTAGATACTAATTATATGCCTTTATTTTATCCTCCAAAGTTACTATGTCACACTTGATGTGCCTAAATTCTAATGAAACAAGTACTGAAGCTAAACCAGCATTAGATGTCATCCTACAGTAGATAAGCATGATCAGAAAACCTACCTGATGCTTCTCCTTGGAGTCCATGGTTACTCGGGGCACTGTACATACCCCGAAAACCACAGGAACCACTCTAAGAGAGGTCCTCTTCCAAATAAAGTATGTGGTCAGCTAATGGATGCTCGTGACACCGTCTGAGGAAACAAATAGGGTAAGAATCTTTATTTTTCTTTTGCACCTTTAAGGAAAATACTTTACACAATTTAAGATCAAACCGATAGTCTGAAAGAAAAATATCACTCTGATTGTATTTTTTCAGCTCTTAACTGCATTTTCTAAAGCCATCGGTTAAATGGTTAAAAAAACAGCATAATATGATGAACACCTTGAAGATTTTCTTGATATATCTAGGAAAACTGCCAAATTCTGCCTCAGAACAAGAAGCCAGATTTCATCAGGTGCAGGAAGAATAGCAGGTTTTAAATGCCAGATAGGATAGAGCTGGCTATCATTAATGGTCATTTGTTTTATCTTTTATTTTAAATCTCTAACCCAAGTCTCTGCACAAATAATCTCTGCAGGAACAAATCTTTCTTTTTTCTTTTGAAAACAGACCTAAACCTTGTTTGTTAAATCTGAGGTATCATTAGCTAGACCTCAGGTTCTAAAAAAAGGGGGCCAGAAGATCATCAACATGCCATATTTTAAGCATGATTTGGACTATCAGTGTCTAGCTGGGAAGCTTCCTCTCCCAATTTGCATTTTTACACCTGTGGATCAAGGTCTAGTCGTAATCTGCACCTTAGCCTATATATAAGACCAGTGGTGGGTTCTGGATCCTGTTGCAACCGATATGGTTGCAACAGGGCCCGGCATCCTCCACATGAATGCGTGAGGCACACGCCTGTGTCGTACCTTCCAGCAACGCCTCCACGACGCTCCAGCTGCTCAGCAGAGTGTCACACAGGTGTTGTATGCGCTATGCGCGTGCGTGGAAGCACCTAAGGTTTAAAGGATACATAAGGAACTTTAAAGGACAGATAAGAGTGCCCAGTGGTCCGGGCAGGCTCTGGTACACCCGTACCAGGGCGTACCGCCTGCAACCAACCACTGTATTAGACGCTAAAGCATGATAGAATTCTTTTGCCTTGGTATGTAAAATTAACCCTAAGCTTTTTAAAAAAGTTTAATTCTGTATATATACCCCAGTATAGTTACAGATATTACGTCCTGCAAATAGCTACAGTTCAAGTAATAACAATAGCAATAGCACTTACTGCTTCATAGTGCTTTGCATTACTCTATATAGTTAGGTGAAATAATGCATTTAAGTTCTTTCTACTTTGCTATCTAATAAAGTATCTAGGAAAATATTTTAATACTATCAATAATAAATGACTTACAATGGAGACATGTACTTCTTCCACTGAAAATCCTATCAATATCAATATTGTTATCACTGCTGAAAAAGGAGCATATCTAGAGAGCTAAAAGGGACAAAGTTAATATGCATTATTCAAGAATGTCCATACGTGATCTCAATAGTAGGATGAAAATGGAACGCTGCTAACCAGAATTCATTGTGGGCAGACCCTCTAACAAACAAATTACATAAAAGCAGAATAAATTAATAAAATAAATACTGTAAATAAATATTGATCTCTGCAGTGTCTTAAAAGTTGCAGAATTTATTTATTTATAAGAATTTATAATATCATTATGCATTTTTCTTTGTCCTTAACAAAGAAGGAGCTTGCTGTATCCCCTAGTAATTCTTTTTGTTATATTCAGATGGCTTCATGCTGTCCAGTGTTCAAAATGGCCATCCATGTGAAAAACATATCGTATGTTCATTATGGTTCTTGCAGCATAGCATCAATCAAAGTATTCTCCGGTCGCCCTCGCCCTCTGGCCGCCCCCGCCTTCGTCCTTAGGGATTTTTCTGCTTATCATTCTAACTGTTGCTGCAGCCATGGAGACCTTTGGCCACGCTGATAGTTCTACGTTTGATCCCGTGTTATACAACCTTCGTAGGAGAGGATGGGACGAGGAGAACGTGGACAGAAAGCCTGCTCCCCCCCCCAACTGGCGTCAACCCCCTCAGCCATTTTAGACTCTCAGACTTCATGTACTTTTCTGGACTCCGCAGGGAAGAAGATTAATAGCGTGGAGCTTCCCTCTCTCAAATTCTTACCAACTTCACCTATTTTAAATTTGCGCCAACCGCTTTTGCGGGTCAAGAATTGCGCTTATCTTGCTTGTTGAGGGAATGTTTGTATGAATGGGTGAGAGCGTGTTCCCACTTTTAACTTTTAAATTTGATTAATTTTTTATATTATTACTCTGTATTTTAACTATTGTTGTGGGGGTGTATGAGGAGAGTGGCTGTGTGTTGTGTATGATAGGATCGGGTGGGCGACCTGAGGCCCCCTCCACTGAGTGCAGATGCAGAAGTGGATGGCGGCCCAGATTCGCCCCCCGTCCTGGTATGAATGATGAGCGCAGCCTGTCGGGAAGAATGGGGGCCATGGGAGATGGGTGGGGGTCTATGGCGAACGAGGGAGGGTCGGAGCATTTCAGTTACGACTGGGAGGGGCAGATATGACGGGAGCTGTAGGGCTGGCCGTTATCGGGGAAGGACTCGCTACCTTACAGCGATTCCTTGTTCCGGCCCCACTGGCTCAACTCAAGGGCCTGGTGGCAGAGGAGATCAGGGCCCTGGTCTCAGGTTGCTGTTGCTAAATGCCAGGTCTGTAGTAAATAAAGCTCTCCTCGTCCGGGACTTAATTTTAGACGGGGAGGCAGACCTGGTATGTATAACTGAAACCTGGCTGGGCCAAGAGGGAGGAGTCCCCCTCTCGGAAATGTGCCTAGATGGGTTCCAGATGCTACACCAAATGCGACACCAAGGGAAGGGGTGGGGGAGTGGCAATTATTATCCGAAGGTCGTTAGCTCCTCGCAGGATCCCTGCCCCAGAGATTGTGGGGTGTGAGTCTCTTCTCCTGAAGTTGGACCTAGGGGTTCAATTGGGCTTGTTTTTGATGTACCTACCTCCCAGCTGCGTCACAACAGCCCTGCCTGCACTCCTAGAGGCGGTAGCCGGGTTGGTGGTGGAGTTCCCCAAACTGATGGTACTGAGGGACTTTAACCTGCCATCCCTGGGCGAACACTCTGATGGAGCGCAGGAGTTCATGGCTTCCATGACAACCATGGACTTGACCCAAGTAGTCCAGGGTCCAACTCACAGAGCGGGACACACACTCGACCTTGCATTTCTCTCGGGGCAGTGGAGATGTGATCTTGAATTAAGGGGAATAGAGATCTCACCCTTGTCATGGTCAGATCACTTCCTGCTGAGGCTTGACTTTGGGATGCTACTCCCCCATTGCAGGGAGGTGGAGCTGATTAAGTGGTTCCGCCCCAGGCGTCTGATGGATCCGGAAGGATTTCAGAAGGAGCTTGGAGGGATACCTGACTTCCTTGCCCACAACCCGACAGAGGCCTTAGCCGCGGCCTGGAATGTTGCAGTGGCTGAGGCTCTGGATCGGATTGCGCCTTTGCGGCCTCTCCACGGCAGTAGATCCAGGAGGGCACCTTGGTTCACCGAGGAACTCCGGGAGATGAAGCGCCAAAAGAGACGCCTAGAGCGACGCTGGAGGGCTAGTAACTACGAATCTGACCGAACACTATTTTTTTTTTGTAGTTCAAAAGTTTTATTTCTTTTAAAACAAACATTTCATCATTCCTCAATCAGTAAGACATCGAAGTACAATCTTTGTGTGTCAAAATAGTTCTAGTTTACCACCAAATTCTTGTCTAGCCTAATGTTCCCTCCCTCCACCCCCACCCCCGACGTCCCAGAACCCGTACACGGTATGGATTTTTAACAAACAGTCTAAAATCTATTGAGAAAAAAGAAATAAAGAAATTAATGACATTCTACCTTGACCTTAGCTTCTTCTTGCTAAGCTAACTTTAAACAATTTAAGTCATTTCTGATCTTAAGCATAGGCTAACTGGAATTTCTTGGTCCCGTATTTATTTTGTATATAGTCAATCCATTTTTTCCAGTCTCGTTTATATCTCTCATTTGAGTGATCTTTAAGATATGCCGATATTTTAGCCATCTCGGCTAAGTTTGTAACTTTCAATGTCCATTCTTGAGTTGTAGGCAAGTCTTCCTTCTTCCAGTATTGCGCCAACAGTCTTGCTGCCGTTATTAGGTGCAGAATCAAGTTAGTCTCTACCACTGTAAAGTCAGTACATATACCTAGTAAGAATAACTGAGGATTAAACTTTATCCTTCTTTTAAAGATATTTTGCATAATCCACCATATTTTTATCCAGAATGCCTTAACCTTTTGGCAGGTCCACCATATATAATATGTAGCATCGAGAGAACCCGTGGCACGACAAAACCGCGCTAGGCAAAAGAGCGCCGACAAATACGCATCGACAAGTATGCTTCGTCATTAGCGCGCCCACATTACCGCGTCGATATCAGCGCGACGACGGCAGCACGAAAAAGTGAATGCTTTGAATTAACGTTTGTTTAATGCTTTGAGTTTCTTTTAAGCGCGCGAAAAAGTGTGAATTAATGTTTGTTTAATGCTTTGAGTTTGTTTTAAGCGCACGAAAAAGTGAATGCTTTGAATTAACGTTTGTTTTAAGCGCGCGAAAAAGTGATTGTAAAAATGTAAATTGCAGCTTTTGAATGCTATTTAAACTTAACGTTTGTTTTAACCGCAGTATTTTTTAAATGTTTTAAATGTAAAATGCAGCTTTTGAATGTTTTGAAACAGTGAAATGTAAATAAAAGTTTATTTTGTTGCATCAAATCGATCAGTTTTGTTGACTAGTTTTATTATTATTTATTATTTATTTATTTATTATTTATTATTAAGTTTATTATGTCACTAAATAAGTTAGGTTTAGGGGTTTTGTTTAGGGTTTAGGACTAGTTTTATTATTATTTATTATTTATTTATTATTATTTATTATTAAGTTTATTATGTCACTAAATAAATTAGGTTTAGGGGTTTACGGTTAGGTTTAGGATTAGGTTTAGGATTATGTTTAGGATTAGGGTTAGGTTTAGGGTTAGGGTTAGGGTTAGGTTTAGGGTTAGGATTAGGGGTTTAGGTTTAGGATTAGGTTTAGGATTAGGTTTAGGGGTTTAGGTTTAGGATTAGGTTTAGGATTAGGTTTAGGGGTTTAGGTTTAGGGGTTTAGGTTTAGGATTAGGTTTAGGATTAGGTTTAGGGGTTTAGGTTTAGGTTTAGGTTTAGGGTTAGGATTAGGGTTAGGTTTAGGGTTAGGATTAGGTTTAGGATTAGGTTTAGGGTTAGGTGTAGGGTTAGGTTTAGGGTTAGGGTTAGGATTAGGTTTAGGGTTAGGTTTAGGGTTAGGGTTAGGTTTAGGATTAGGTTTAGGGTTAGGTTTAGGGTTAGGATTAGGGGTTTAGGTTTAGGATTAGGATTAGGTTTAGGGGTTTAGGTTTAGGATTAGGTTTAGGATTAGGTTTAGGATTAGGGAATAAAGATATCAATTACAGACAGTAAAATGTAGTACTAAAAGTTTATTTTGTTGCATCAAATGGAATAAAGATATCGATTACAGAATCAATAAATCAGTTTATTATGTCAGTAAATAAGATAAACAGTCAGCAAGTCAGCAGTAGAAGCATATTATGTCAGTAAATATACAGAATCAATAAATCAGTTTATTATGTCAGTAAATAAGATAAAAAGTCAGAACTATAAGCTTATTATGTCACTAAGACAAAAAGTCAACAGTAGAAGCATATTATGTCAGTAAATAAGATAAAATAAATTAAGTTTTAAATTACTCAAAATTATTATGTCAACAAATCAATTAATTTAGAAGTCAATATTATTAGATATTGCATGTAGATAATCTGTAAATTCACGCCCTGCATATGTGGGCAGAATTGCAGCAAGACGTCTTGAAAGTTGTATATATTTAGATTTGCTGGCTGGTTGACTGTTGGTGATTCCGCTTTGAATTCGTGTGATGTTTTGTTCTGTCATGTCTTGCTCCTGCTGGAAATGATGAAGCAATGTGTAGATGGTTAGATGGTGGCATGATACAGATGTTTGGAAAGCGTGATGCCAACCCTCGATAGAATTATTGGTTCGTGGCAAGCCATGAGCAACACGTTCTCGCATGTTCCACATCGTGATGGGAAATAATGGATTTGCTCTTCGATTGCGTCTCCAACGGCCGATGTAATTATCTTCCCAGTAATCGTAAATATTTTGTAGAGTGTCAGGTTTAGTGTCATTAAGTTCATCAAAGGCAGAGCCAACATCTTCTGGAGGAACAAAACTCAGTCCAATCAGCATCTTTGAGTACATTTTAAATTTATCATCGTCACGATATAAATTGGTTAACCCTTCGTGTTGTATACGACATGACGATTGCGACCAAGATGAGGATATTTAATGCTTCCATCCGCACAATCTTACTGTACGGCTCGGAATTGTGGACTTTACTTAAAAGCGACCTGAACCTATTAGAACGATTCCAGCTAAGATGCCTGCGCAACATTCTGCACATAACTCTACGGGACCGATGGAAAAACGAAACGGTATTGCAGCTGTGTAAAAACCAAACTACAATCGAACTTTACCTAAGAAGACAACGACTTAGATGGTTTGGACACGTTTGCCGTATGGACAATAGCCGATTACCTTACCGATCGATTAACTCGCTGCAACCGGATGGGTGGAAAATCGCACGAAATGCCCCAAAGAAAACGTGGATATCCCAAGTGGCTCACGATCTTCAACCACTCCATTTCTCGATAACCGATGCCCAACAAGCCGCCCTAAATCGGAAGCAATGGCGTGCTGTAATCCGTGACGTCCTGCCCCTGGCCTTCACAATGCAACGGTCACTGCCTTATGGTCGTTGACATTTACGAAGATTAAGTCAGTAAGTCAAGTCAGTATACGACGCCATAAGGACTGACCAATGTGAAACAGACAGCCCAGTATGGTAGCATTTGGAAATACACTAGTGAGTGCATTCATAGTTGCTATTTCAAAATCTATTAGAATGCTGACAGGCGTGACAGAAGGTTGCAGTTCAATTACTTTGCGGAAACCCCTCTCATAGTCAGCCCGTGATTTTGTTTTCAATAGAACATATATTAGTGGTATTGAGCGATTGTCAATTAAGGAATGAATGGTAAATACCTGGAGAAATATTTCAGGCGCTACTTTAAATGTTCCATCCATGAACCAGTGTGGATATTCCTCCAGCAATTTTAAATTTGCTGCAGTCCCGAACATAAATATTCTATTAGTGTCTTGCTCACCCGAATCCCAGAGAAGAAAATTTTCTGCACGTGTTGTCACCTTCATGGAGTCTGGAATAATAATTTCGTGAACACATTGTGGTCTTGGATGGGTGACATCAGGCCTCTTCCATTTTCTCTGTATAGTACGCTGGCTTGCTGAAAAGGATGGCAAAAGATGGGCTGCTTCTAGTGAGACTCCAGCTGTGCTACTGAGAATAATTTGGCGTGGTTTTTCGACACTGTTTTCCGCTTTTTCGCGTATAGTAGCTTTTACTTTCTCACTTTCGTTTTTGGCATTGTCTGGAGCGTGCATGTGTTCAGAAGATGTTTCTAATGTGCCATCTGTCTTCATTTTAAGTCTGCCTGCACACTCTTTTTTAATACACCTCCATGAAGAAGACTTATCTAAATTTAATTTGTCCTGTCGGTATCTATAGCCTTCATAGAGTAAATGAGGTTTGCCTTTTTGTGACTTTATCATCTCCATGCCACTTTAAATTTAAATTAAAGTAATATTGAGAATTACTTTTAGTGGCACAGTGCAGTTAATTATACAGGTTTTGCACAGCTTGAGATTGTGTCAGCGTTTTAAAGTTTTAAGCAGTTGACACTTGACAGCTTCAGAACAGCAACCTGACAGCTTTCAGAGCGTTTAGAACTGCAAACTGTACCTGTGAGGGTAGCTGCTCTTTAACGTTTTCAGCATTTGACAGTTGACAGCTTTGACAGTTGACAGCCGTTTGAATTGCAGCATGTGCGCGCGATGGTTTGACAGTTGAAAGGTTTGACAGTTGCAAAGTTCCACACGATGGTTTGCCATTTGACAGCTTTGACAGTTGCAACGTGCACGCGATGGTTTGACATTTGACAGCTTTGACAGTTGCAACGTGCACGCGAAGGTTTGACAGCGCGCGATGGTTTGAATCCTTTGACAGTTGCAACGCGCGCGCGATTCTTTGACAGTTGACAGCTGCAACATGTTAGCGCGATTGCGCCTGCGTGATGACGCCACACTAGCGTCGCATTTTGCTAATAGATAGTATGGAAAGGCGCGGATTTGCCCTACGCCCTTATGTCTCCGTGCTAAGGTCGATTTCGCTTCAGCGATTCGGACGGCGCGGATTAGACCTTTGCGCTTATGTCTCCGCGCAGAAGGGCTTCGCAATATTGTGGTGGAACCAGAGAACCACACCTCCAATATTTAGGCTGTACATTCGGATACATAGAAGCCAGCTTTTTAGGATCTAAATGCCATCTATAGAACATCTTATAAAAATTTTTTCTCAGATTTTGAGCTTGTGTGAATTTCACATTTGTTACCCATATTCTTTCCCATGTATCCAACATTATTGGTTCTTCAATATTTTGAGCCCACTTTATCGTACAATCTTTAACTAATTCTGTTTCCGAATCCATCTGTATTAATACATTATATATCCTCTTTATATGCATTCAGCTTTGATCTCTTATTTGTTTAAACAAATTATCTTCAGCTTGATCTATTTTTTGATCTATTTTCCACCTGGCCTGTAATTGCCCATACTGGAACCATGTTTGAACTACCTTCTCCTCTTTTAATACCTCTAGAGATTTTAGTTGTAGTACCCCCCTTTCCAAAATGAGAAGCTGTCTATAGGTAGTTCTATCCTGTTTTTGTGCTATGTTCATATTTTCAATTGTATGTCTAGGAATTGCCCACATGGGTATTTTGTCATTTAATTTATATTGGTATTTTTTCCAGACCCACAGTAAAGCATTTCTTAAAATATGACTTTTAAACTTCTTATCCAGTTTTTTGTTGAATAACAGGTAAGCATGCCAACCATATACCAGATCATGTCCCTCGATATTCAATATTCTATCATTAGTTAAATGAGTCCAATCACTAATTACAGATAGCGCCACTGCATCGTAATATAATTTTAGGTTAGGTAATTTCAAGCCTCCTCTCTCCCGTACATCTTGCATTATTTTCATCTTTACCCTCGGCTTCTTTCCTGTCCATACAAATTTGTTGATACCCTTCTGCCATTCTAAAAGATTCGCATCTTTTTTAAGTATAGGTAACATTTGGAAGAGAAATAAAAATTTTGGAAAAATGTTCATTTTCACTGCCGCAATCCTACCCAGCAAAGATAAGTGCAATTTCTCCCATTTTTTCATCTCTATCTGTATACTATGCCAAAGTGGTTCATAATTATGCTTATATAATTTCCCGTTTGAGGTTAAAATATTGACTCCAAGATATTTGACTTTTTTGACCACCTCACATCCTAGCATCCCTCCTAGTTCTTCCTTTTGTTTAGTATTCATATTTATAGCTAATATTTTGGTTTTTCCTAAATTTATTTTAAAACCAGATACTTGACCATATTGATTAATCGTATTCATTAAAACCCTACTGGATCCCTGCGGTTGTTCCAATATTATGATCAAATCATCCGCAAAGGCACGCACTCTGTATTCTTGCTGCCTAATCTTGATCCCTTTTAGACCATCCAAGCCCCGCATTTTATTCAACAATACTTCCAAAGTTATAATAAACAATAGCGGGGACAAAGGACAGCCCTGTCTTGTACCTTTTCCAATTTGAAAGAGTCTGTTAAACTTCCATTGACTATAATTTGTGCTGTTTGCTGTTGGTATATTGCTTTAATTGACTGTAAAAAATTATCTCCTATCTGCATTTTTTGCAATATCTTCAACAGAAATTGCCAATTAACTCGATCAAAAGCCTTCTCAGCATCCAATAATAAAAACGCAGCAGGGATCTGGTTGTTCTTTCCCAGATATTCTAATGCATTAATAATTAATCTGACATTACTTTTCATCTGTCTCCCCTGTATAAAACCTGTTTGGTCAGTGTGTATCAATTGTTGAATAACCAGCATTAACCTATTTGCTAGTATTTTAGTAAAGATTTTATAATCTACATTAAGTAATGAGATAGGTCTATAATTTTTTGGTTGGGTAGTATCTTGATCTTCTTTGGGTACCAAAGATATAAACGCTGTCTTCCAAGATGGAGGCACTTTACCTTCCGTTTGAATCTTATTAAATAATTCTCTATGAGGTTCTACCATTTCTAACTGTAAATTTTTATAGTAAACCGCTGTCAAACCATCTGTACCTGGTGCTTTCCCTAACTTTAATTGCTTAATTACCTGCAAAATTTCCCCCGAGGTTATTGGTTGATTCAATTTTTGTCTGTGCTCTTCTCTAACTGAAGGTATTTTCTCTTTATCTAAATATTTGTCTATATCTAGACCATTAAATTTATCCCCTTTATACAATTCTGTAAAAAATTCCCGAAATACCTTTTGAATCTCTTCCTGTTGAAACACCTCCTTCCCTCTGTAAATCAGTTTAGATATATTTCGAGTTTTCCTTTTTTTCCTAATCTGATAAGCTAACCATCTGCCAGGTTTGTTTGCATTACAAAAGGTATTGTGTTTTGCATATAATAAATTAGTGGCTACCTGGTCAGAGATCAACATGTCAAATTGAGATTTTAATATGGTGATAGCTTCCTTAACCTTTGTATCGCCTGGATTCATTGTTAACTCCAACTCTTTCCTCTTAATTTCCTCTTCCAATTCTGTTCGTTTTAACCCTTGTTTATATCTATGTGTTTTATTTATATTCATCAGCACTCCTCTCATATACGCTTTGCTTGCATCCCATACGAATTCCATAGATGTACCCTTATTCATATTCAAAACGAAATATTCAGATAACAATTTTTTACAATCATTAATATACTTTTCATATCTAAATAAGTTTTCATTCAATCTCCAAGACCTTCTTGCCTGCACTACCCTTCCCAACTCCATCCAAACTGGGTTATGGTCCGAAAGGACCCTAGCCGCAATCTTTGTCTTCTTGACCCTAGAAAGCAAATCATTAGTGATTAGTATAAAATCAATCCTTGAAAGGGATTGATGTCTATCAGAGAAGAAAGTGAAATCATATTCCTCTGCATTTCTTTCTCGCCAAATATCTCTCAGTTCAAAGTCGTCCATCATGTCAAAAAAAAGGTTTGGGTAGCTTTGCTCGCATCTTAGTATTTGGGCGAGAAGTCTTCTTATCTCTCTTAGTGTCTATCACACCATTCCAATCACCCAATAGTATGCAGGACCTATAGTCCCACTGTACTAATTTGGCATGAAGATTTCTATAGAATCCATCTTGCTGTTGATTAGGAGCATAAATTCCCAAAAGTAATGTCTTTTTCCCTTCTAGGATTAGGTCTAAAGCGATATATCTTCCGAAGGGATCTGCTTCAATTAATTCAGCTTTCATGTCTTTTCTTAAGTATACAACTATACCATTCTTCTTTTCCATAGCAGAAGCTACAAAATGTTGACCAAGTTTTGAGTTAATCAGATATTTTTGATCAGTTGATTTGATATGAGTTTCTTGCAAACAAATTATGTCATTCTTAAACTGTTTGAGATAGTGAAGTATTTTCTTTCTCTTCTGTGGGGAATTCAATCCATTGACATTCCATGTTAAGATCTTAGTTGTCATCTTTGGTTGGCTGAAGCATTTTTAGAGCTTCTTGCATGGCCTGTTTAACCTTATGTCAGCTTCTGCTTTGCTGTCGCTTCAGCTGCCATGAAACGGGGAGGGGGGCATGGTATTTGGGAGGGGTTACTCATTGTGCTGGAGGAAAGTTCTGGAGTTCATTGACTGTTCGGACTGCGCATGCGTGGGTGTTTCCCGCCTGGACTAACGGCACCGACATTCCATCTTCGTGATGCCTTTTGAAGTTATCTCACACCTGACACTTGAAAGACTTATGATTGGGCTGGGATGGTGATGCCAAGGGGTGGGGAATGGGCTATTCTATATATCAACTGCTTTCGCGCCTAATTAACCAGACTTCGCTATGCATTCTCTTTAACCATTTTTAATTAGTAAAAGTACATTTGATTTCTACGAATGGAGTCTCATGGTTTTCCTTTCCTAATTAATAAATGGAGAAGATCTGACAGTTAGCGAAGTCTCATCAACACCTTTCCAGGAGACTACAATCTACCATGGGAGGTGCAAAAAAAACCTACAAAGGAGGCACAACAGAGGGGGGGAAAAAATGTCTGCGCCAACCAGTGATGGTGAAAAAGAAAAAGAGACCACTGAAATCTTGTTTCCTGAAGAATTGGCTCAGCTGGAGATATCGTGCCCTGCTAGCCCTCCCCGTTGGTCTTTGTCGGTGGGACAAATTGAGGAGGGAGCCACCTGGGATGCAGGCGTTACCAGACGAAAACACCAAGAAAGGCCGTTGGCGGCAGCCGAACGAAGACCCCAGGAAAGAGATCAACCTGATTACTTGGAACCGAGGTACTCTGGGCTAAGTTTTGGGGAAGGCGAGGAGACCGAGAGGGGATGGGGCCGAGAAAACCCACGAGCAGCTTCACCCCCCCCCCAGCCAGGGATGCTGCCAGACCAGGGGCTCCACTCCCCAGAAGACGCAGAATGGCTAAAGTTCCCCCTTTGCCTGTAAAATTTGATGGAAACCCTAAGAAACTGGGGTCTTTCATCATGCAAGTCTATAATTATATGGAAATCTATGGGCCCGATTTTGACTCAGATACCTTGAAAGTAAGAATGATTTTGCTTGCATTAGACGGGGAGGCCTCTGACTGGGGGACAGGATTACATCAATCAAACTCCCCCCTCCTGAGGAATTTCAATGCGTTTATGGGAGCTTTCAAGAGGCGGTTTGATGACCCCCTGACTGAGAAACAGGGCAAACTGAAATTTATGACCCTCGCGCAGGAGGACAGGCCAGTGTACGATTACATTCAGGAGTTTCAACACCTTTGTAATTACATGAGAGGGTGGGGTGAAGAAGCCCTCTTGGACAAATTTGCTTTGGGCTTGGATGAAGATATTTATCAACAATGTGTTAATCGCAACCTTCCCAAACGCTTAACTGTTTGGTTTGAACACGCGGCCGACATTGAACTGGATTTAATAAGGCTCAAATGTGCTAGGGAGGAGAGGCAGAAGAAAAAAGAGAAAGCTGCGAAATCTTCCCCCACAAGCCGCAAAACCCCTTTCGGAGGCAAAGCCGAGGGGAGGGGAGGCCCCTCTGGAAGACCCAGGGCGATTACTTGCTTTCGTTGTGGGAAACTTGGCCATCGCGCTCCAGATTGCCGCGCCCAACTGCCCTCCGCCCTAACCCCTTCCAAGCGGGAGGGGAAATCCACCAAGCCCTCAGATAAGAAGAAAGAAGCTGCGTTTGCCGCTGATTCCACCCCACCCCCCCACTTCAGCCAGGCTTTGGAGGGAGAAGCGGATGTCTCCACCAGCTCCTCGGATGACTCCGATGACGACGCCTCGCCTCGCTGGGTGAGTTCAAACAAAGGTCCTATGCTAATCCCCGTAGAATTAAGGGTTCTGCCCGACGGGGGGTCTGAATGCCTTTCTGCCTTACTTGACTCGGGCTGTTCCCGCTCAATGATCAACCCTGCTATGGTGGAAAAACTGGGCCTCAAGCTGAAGACTTTAAAAACCCCTATTGTCTTTTGCCAGATAGATGGGTCCATCGCTTGGGGGGGGGCGCCCATTTCTTTACTGAACCCTTAGAGATGAAAATGGGATCCCACACGGAACTAATCTCTTTTATTGTGGCTCCTGGGATGGAAAGACCACTCATTTTGGGCCTGCCTTGGCTTCGCAAATGGAACCCTCGCATAAATTGGAGGGAGGGATGGCTGCGGATTCGCACGGCCACACCTCCGGAAGGGGAGGAAGTTTCTTCACACCCTGTTGGCTGCAGTTCTGATTTGGCCGCTAGAGGGCAGGAGCGGATTGAAGGAGAGGAAAAAATTCCGAAAGTCTATTGGGACTTGAGGGGAGTTTTTAGTGAGACATCGTCCGACAAGCTTCCGCCCAAAGGCCTACTGATTGCTCAATCGACATATTACCCGGGGTTAAGCTACCAAAACCCCAAATATATTCTATGTCACCAAGAGAAATGGAGGAGATGAGAAAATTCATCGATAAAAATTTGGAAAGAGGTTTCATTGAGCCTGCCCGCCCTAAGGTTGCTGCCCCTGTGCTGTTCCGTGAAAAGAAAGATGGCTCCTTGAGCTTATGTGTTAATTTTAAAAATCTTAACGCCATTTCTGCCCAAAATTTATACCCGCTACCATTGATGAAGGACATGTTGGCCCACTTGGGGAAGGGCCGCATCTTCACTAAACTGGACCTCCGGGAAGCATACTATAGGGTCCGTATAAAGGAGGGAGATGAATGGAAAACTGCTTTCAACTGTCCTCTTGGTTGCTTCCAGTTCCGGGTCATGCCTTTTGGCCTGCAGGGGGCCCCTGCCGTCTTCATGCAGTTAATTAATGAAATCTTGCATGACCACCTTTACAAAGGCGTTATCGTATATTTGGACGATATCCTTATCTATTCTCACACTTATGACCAACACGTCGCTCTAGTGCGCACTGTTTTAAAGAAGCTCAGGGCTGCTGAACTTTATGCCAAGTTGTCTAAGTGTGAGTTTCACCAAGCTAAGATTGATTACCTCGGGTATTGCATCTCCCCCGCCGGCATTGAAATGGACCCTGGGAAAGTTAAAGTGGTCACGGAGTGGGAGGCGCCCCGAACGCGCAGACAATTGCAAAAAAATTTGGGTTTTGCTAATTTCTATCGTCAATTCATCCCTTCTTTTGCCAAAATTGCGCTTCCTATCACCAATTTGCTGAAGTCCAAGGGTGGGCCTAAACCTAAGCCTAGCAAACCTTTGGATTGGACCATGGAGTGCCAAGCTGCTTTCGAGAAACTTAAGCGCCTTTTTGCTGCGGAACCGGTCCTGAAGCATCCCGACATTGACAAGCCTTTTGTTGTCCAGGCTGATGCCAGTGATGTCGCTGTTGGTGCGGTCTTGCTACAAGTCAACGATCAAGGTAACTTGCAACCATGCGCTTACACATCACGTAAACTCACGGACACTGAGAGGCGTTGGGCCATTTGGGAGAAGGAAGCGTTTGCGGTGCGCTGGGCCTTAACCACATGGCGCCATTTTCTGGAGGGCACCAAGCACCCTTTTGAGGTGTGGACTGATAACAAGAATTTGGAGGCATTAAGGACCCCGCGCCGTCTGTCCCCTAAACAGATGCGGCGGGCCCAACACTTCAACCGTTTCAATTTCACACTCAAATATATCCCTGGGGGGGAAAACTTCATGGCGGATGCTTTGTCCAGACTCCCTCAATACAACTGCTCGAAACTGAGCATTGTTCAGCCGGTTGTTCCCACTTCTAGCCTGGCGGCTCCGGTGGTCACTCGACAGCAAGCGCGCTCGAAGGTGGACATGCCTCAAGATTTTCTCTCTGACCTCAAATGCGCCCTTCCTCAGGACGATTGGTTCCAGGGGCATCAGGATGAATGTACGATGAGGGATGACCTGCCGTGGATCGGAGCCAAACTTTATGTCCCCGCCTCTCTTCATCTCGTCGTCCTCCAACGCGCTTCCGATACCAAGTTGGCGGGTCACTTTGGCTTCGTGAAGATTTTGCATCTCGTAAAGAGGCAATTCTGGTGGCCCTCTTTGAAAAAAGACATTGAACAGTATGTTGCTAGTTGCCCGGTTTGTGCGGCCAACTTCATTGTTGAAGTCCAGCCCCGACTGAAATGAATGTATCTGTGTTGTTTTTTAACTTGTTTATTTTATTTTTATTTTATTTTATTTCCCCTCTCTGTAAGCCGCCCGGAGTCCTCCGGGATTGGGCGGCCTATAAATAAAATTAAAACTTGAAACTATTTTTGGCTTTGCTTCCTCCATCAGTCTAGTTAGAGAATAAAAAGCAGGAAGAGAACCCAAAGGAAGAAAATCAAACCAAACCAAAATTACTTTCAGGAAAAGTTGACTGTGGGGAGAATCTCCTACTACAATATCTCTATGCTACAAATTAGAAAAAGGAAAGGGCTTTTCCTGCCCACCATCTCTGTCATGGCCCATATGTTAAAGGACAGCCCTTCTCTGGAAATTAATCTTGCTCTGAAATTCACACATTGATCTACTGTATACAGATATGATAATATGTAAATATTACTATTGATAATCACCATCAATCATCATCCTAGCTTTTTCCCTCCGCAGATGCAAGGCCCGCTTTCCAGGTCAATATTATCAATATTACTATTCGTTTACTAATTAGATTGCTATACTGCTACAGTCTTAAGATGTTTAGTGGCACTCAAAAGCTTTCATATTAAAATAATTGATGATATAGTAAGTTAAATTAAAAAAAACAGTTTCATTCTCAAGCCAGAACAGCATATAATTTATCCGAGGGTGTTGCTTTGATAATTTATCTAAAAACATCTTCTGGAACAATCCTTTCTCATAACCACTGATTGGAACCAACCACTCTTACTATAGGTAGGCTATAAGATCCCTAACACCCAGATGAATCTTTAAGCTCAAATGAAAGACAGGCCTCCACCATCTGCACTATGTATATCTAAAACCCATATATGTTAGTATCACTCTAAAAACCAGGGCAACCTTTAAATAGCTGGGCAGCCAGGCCTTTTAACAAGAGTTATTTGTTCTCCCTACCACAACCAATATATTCTTTTCTGAGTCTTAGTTGATAAGCTGACTTTTTCTACTAAGCCCCACTGAACCAACCTAGGAGAGGAAAAAATGGTTTATGGTTCCCCCTCTTCATGTATCCCATCCAGCCACAGATGGTATCACCCAATGTTGCCACTGGGCTGCTGTTTTTCTTAGTGTCACTTCCATTGGCATTGTGACTACACAAGAGAAGCTCTTCCCTGTCACACTTGCATCCCAATTTTGCACACAAGTGCAAAGGGGCGGAACTTGCATCATATTGCCATTTTCTCCCCTTGTCTCTCATAGATGCTCATAAGCAAACTCCTCTGTTGAGTCTGCTACTCTGTAACTAAAGTATTACTTTCTGGTAAAGAGACAAAACAAAAAGCAATTAGGGACATGTTGGAATAAGAATGTGGTAAGAAGTTGCACATGGACATTCCGTAGAGATCCAAACACAAAAGCCTATTGCAAAGAAGCTGCCCGTTGCTCAACAATTATGCAACAGGAGCTAAAATTTGAGCAAACTCAGCAGCTCCTGAGGAATAACCTATTACATATTTGCTACTACAGTTAGGATGTGTACTTATGTTTCTTTTTTAGAATGGGGTCAATTCCTTTGTCGAAGAAAAGAGTTGTATCAAAAACACAGACTATTAGCAAGTGCACATTGTTTGGTGCGGCTTCAACCAATACTGTACCTTACAGAAGTCAGAATTTTGCTAAAGTTTTGTTCCCACTAAAAGGGGAACAAGTCTGTTGATCTGATACCTTGGGTTTGAACATGAGAATCAAGAAAAATATTTTGGGGAGAATCCAAGTTAATCAATGAGAATGAAGAAAAATATTTTGGGGAGAATCCAAGTTAATCAATACTTTCCGTGGGAAATCACTGGGCAAACAAATCTATTTACCTTTTTTACAAAAACAACAACCCCTAGATATTTTAAATCAACTCAAACCTATCACTTCTGCAATCTCTGAGGAAAAATGCAGGTGAAAACCACAAAAAACAAAGCAGTTATTTATTGGGGATTAAATCTACCAGTTGCCTTTGCAATTGTTACATGGGAGGCATTAAATCTGCCAGTGGATAGCCATTGTCTTGGTTATTCTTCTGCTTTCTTTAATGAAGATTTCTCCTGGAGAATTGTTTGCAGTTTCAAACCATCCTTAGAGTTGGGAAATATTTTCTAACTCTGTATTGAAGTCTGTCCTCCTACAAGTTAAATCCATTATTCTGTGTTCAACATCCCGGAATTAGAGATTAATTAGGCCTTCTTCTTTATTAATACCCATATAGGTGAATGTCTATGGAGATTCTCAGTCATCCAGGTCCTGGTTGTCTCAAATGTGCTTTTTTCTAGAGGCAACTAGATTTCGGGGGTGGGGGGTGAAGATGTTTCGCTTCTCTTAGTTCTGAGCTAAAAAAGCTCTTTGGATGAGAAGCGAAACATCTTCAAAGAAAAACCAGGAAGTCCAGCTGTCTCTTGAAAAAAGCACCTTTGGGGCCCATATAGGTGTTTGAAAAATGCTATTGGATCCCCAATCAATCACTTTCTTCAAAGAAAAAAATATATATCCAGATGCCTCAATCTCATAAAATCCCCCAATTACCTTGGGGTTTTTTCCTGCATTTGTTCAAGCTTGTCTGAATCCTACTGTGATATCCAAAATTGGACACTAATTGAAGGGGAGTATGACCAATGACAATTATAATGTAATTATAATTCCATGTAATTTGGAAATAGTACTTCTGTTGATGCAGCCTACTGATTCTTCCATGCTAGACAGCTTTCTCTCCATTTCCAAGCCCCAATTTCTTAAAAATAAGGTTGAACCTAAATTTCAATCACCTTCACTTTTGTTGGCTTGTACTTAGAACTTGGTATGATAAAGGTATGATTAAGTTAACAAAAAAGGTCAACAGAAATAGGAATTGTCACAAGCCTCAGCTTTGCTGAAAGCAGGGTTCAGCTGTTCCATTTCCAGCTAAATTTGCATATTAGAAAAATGTTGAATAAGCTCTTGAAATAAACCCGTTTTGAAGATGACTGTCATGCCAGAACTGATCCAGAAGTAGCACAAAGTGTGTAAAGTTTGCATTCCTCCTTTTAGCAATCACATCATATTACTGAGCCATATTTAGCTTCAACTACTATGCCAGGTGTAAGTTTACTGTGTCTGATGTCTCATGTTCTATAATTTGTTACATGATTTCTTTTTCTTCAATGAAGAGAATTACACAGATCTCTCTTCAATATAAATTTCTTATTTACAATCCAGTTCTAAAAAGTTAATTCTGATTTTTTTCTGCCTTCTAAGGAAGAGATTCTCAGACGGACTGGGGAAGGGGGCTGCAACCCACTCCCATTCTGGTCATAGACAAGCAGCTGGCATCAGACAAAATCATATGGGAGGCTTCCTGAGTGCTACCCAAAACAACCCAGTCAGGATCGAAGTGCTTTTGCCAACTTATCTTCCCCCTCTTTCAAGAGTACCATGTTTCCCCAAAAATAAGACAGGGCCTTATTTTCTTTTGAACCCCGAAATAAGCGCTTGGCCTTATTTTCAGGAGGTCTTATTATTTTTGAAGTTTGGGAGGCAGTGAGTGTGGTCACTTTATGGCTGCTGCTGTGTTACAATATTTTTAGGCAGGGCTTATTTTTGGGGAGAGCTTAATTTAGTGCATGCTCTCAAAAGCCTGATTGGGCTTATTATCCAGAGAGGTCTTATTTTCAGGGAAACAGGGTAGTTCTTCCCAGCTTCTTCTTAGAGAGCATCACCCTGGATCCTGATGCTGAGTTTCTGCACCCATTCCCAGGTGGGCCAAGTGCTACAGCCCTCCTATTTCTTGTAGGAGGGGATTGTCTTGCAGGAGGTCAGTTGCGCCTTTAAAAAAGGGGAAGGCAAGATTAGCAAAAGCAATTGGATCCTAACAGGGCTACTTGGTGGCACTCAGAAGTGAGTTATGCCTCCTGCTGAAGGCTGTAGCTACAAATGCAAAGGCTACTGACAGCAAGTCTTGGTTCTGGGGGCAAGTTCTAATGATTCTGTTTTGGTGCAAACTCCTAGTTCCTGTTTTGCCTGAAATGGGGAATAGGTTCACACACTAATCTATTACTGTGAGGGTTATGGCCTCACAGAATTTGATAATTCACTTTAAGATATTTCTTATCCAAACATCTTCCTGGCCTTAGGTAGAAGATTTGAGTAGAAGACCTCCAAAGTACTTGGTCTAATGTCTGTTGAAGATGTTTTTTTTTAGCATTCCCAGAATCTACTAAGAAAATTAATAGAATAAAAAAATGAAATTATTAATCTGATAAAACTTCACAGAATAACAGATTTTGAAGGGACCTTTGAGGTCTCCAACCCCCTGCTCAGACAGGAAACCCTACAGACAAATAGTTGCCCAATCGCTTCTTAAAAACCTTGTTGGAGCACCCACAATTTCTGGAGAATAGTTGTCCCACTGATTAATTGTTGTCAGGAAATTCTTTTTAGTTCTAGGTTCCTAGGTTCTCTTCTTCATTAGTTTCCATCCTGCCTTCAGATGCTTTGGAGGACAGATTGACTGCCTCTTCTTCGTGGTAGCCCTTCAAATACTGGAATACTGCTATCATGTTACCCCTTGTCCTTCTTTTCATTAAACTAGACTTGCCCAATTCCAGCAACTGTTCTTTAAATGTTTTAGCCTCCAGTCCCCTAATCATCTTTGTTACTCTTCTCTGCACTCTTTCTAGAGTCGCAACATCTTTTTTTTATTGTGGCGACCAAAACTGCATCTCCTGAAAAAATGGTAATATTGCTTAAATTATTTCACTCCAAATAAGATCAAATACAATCATTTGGCCAGAATAAAGTAAGGTAAGAAGAAAACTATAATTAACATACCATTTCCACCACTGGTTCTTAAAAGACATACAACATAGCATTGGGTGTCTATCCCAGGCAACACACAGACATGAAAAACTAAAGTAAACCACAGAGAGTTAGCATAGTGTTTAACCGTAATTTTGCTTACTACTCTTGTTATAGCCAGCAATTACATCTAGAAACACCAAACAATCCACTTAAAACAATTTACTAACTACACATTTTAAAACGCAAGTGCTAAACTAAACTTGGAGAGGAAAGTAGTATACCGTTGACTGCAGCGCTGAGAATTGATTCTCATCATAAAGGCACATTTTGGTCTGCAACGTCTGCATTATTTAGTTTAAGAAGCCTTGTCTGAACGCATTCAGGTACTGAAACGATTGATTAAAGCAGATGTTCTTCAATTTAGGGGGAAAAGAGTTTTAAAAAGCAGCCGGAAATCCAAAGAGAGAGATTTGTTTACAAAACTCTAAACCATAGTTTACTGAAGTAATCCAGACACCGAGTTTACACTAAGCCAGGGTGACATTTGAGAATGTTTCTATATGTACAAAGCTGGAATTGCTCAACGAATACTTTGCGACAACGGAGACCCGGACTAGCCAACTAGGGAAACCCATCGCTGAAAGACACGGCAATTGTTCAGAACTTCCTGTAACAATCCCCACGCGCACCGTAATGCGGCAATGCGGGTCGCCTATTTTATCCTATATAAACTCTCCGTTTGAATTTACTAATTCGGAGATGTTAAGACTGGACTATGTCGAAGGCAGCCAGGCCTTCCCCCCCCCCCTCCTTTCTTCCAAGGGAAAAACAGTGGCCGGAGGTAGATAGCAAACTCTGGAAACGCCAGCAATTTTTGCCACTGCATCGCCGCCGGGTGGGGTGGGGGGAATGCAGCTGCGCCAGAGTCAAAGAACAACTCGGCTCCGCCGCTTCTGCAGGGCACGTCTCAGACGTGCATAGTACGCGGCGAGGATTTTGCAGCTGTAAGGGACCGCGTTGAGCGGGAACTTCCTATTGCTCCTGCAATGACTTTCCGTCTCCGTTAGGCATGTCTTGAGCGGCGAGAGCCGGATCCATCCGGCCTACCGTATATTTCACCCATATTTTGGGAGGCAGAAGCACAGTCCGTATATAAAGCAGCAGCAAGGCGGAGAACTTGACTCTTGGCTGTTTCTCCGGGAAGGCTTCCTCGGCTTTGCGACGCCGTCTCACTCTAACGCCTGGCGAAGCCCCATTCAACCAAAGAGGGGGGCCTGTGGGGATGCTTCTTGGTGGGGTTGCTGTGTTAATTTGAACCCCACTGCAAAGACCAGGGCTAAAATCAAGGCGGTGGGTAGCGCGACCTTCTCCCTCGCTCTTTTTCGTGAAGGCTAAACTTACTCACCAGCTTAATCTGCAGTGTTTTTTCTGTTCGTGGAGTGGCGGGCATATCCTGGGGAACCTTCTTCCCACTAACTCTTTCAAGAAGCCCCGAAGCAACCCTTCATTCCACCTCGTCCAACATCGCTAGCTCCGCCATTCTTACTACTGGCAAATAGCCCGCTTTCCCCTCCGGGGATTTATGTGTATGATTTCAAGTACAGTGAAGCAAACCTCGTCTGGATTGGCTGTGTTTGGCTAATATTTTAAGCGCTTTAGCGGTGGTAGGTTAAACTAGGGAAAGTATTGACGCTATTCTTCCGCCCTTCTTACCATTGCATATGCTCTAACTTTAAGCTCTAGTGGCTGGTTTAGGAATTGAAACAGGAGCTGGTTGTTGATCGTAGTTAGCAAGTGTTTCTTTAAGCAACAGATCTTTATGTGATTATATGATTTCTCACAACCTTGGCGCACAGGCTATTTCATATTGAAAGTGTTTCGCTTATGAGTCAGCACGGTCCTCCTGATAGATACTATTATTATTTGTTTTAGCGTCTATTTATATCATTGAGATCCTATATTCACACAGGAACTTCTATCACAACTGGAAATACTGTGTTAGTAGCTCTTCATTGTTCATATTAAGAAAGCAGAAGTCACTATTTTCAGCATAGACAAAAGTCTAGAATCAAACCACCATATTTTTTAATACTGAGTATAATATTGTGAATTTTCCTTTTCACAAGGTCTGACAATTTATTTTTCCCTTTGTGTTTTTATTAAATGCATGATTACAAATTATATTGAAAAGCACATTTAAAAAATATTTAAAGTACAGTAATAAATAACAATAAATTAAAATAATAACCAAACAAAACCATCCATTTATAACATCGACAAAGGGAAGCCTTGGATGAACAAAGGAAGCTTCAATAGGTCCCTAAAAGACAAAATACAGGTAAAATGTCAGGTGAGAGAGAATGAACCAGAGAAGAGGCCTATCTGTGACTAATGGCAAGATAACTCCACGTTGTGTTTCATATACGAGGCCTTCTGATATTTTAGCAGTTGTTCAGATCTACAGGTCACAGCCTGTGAAGATTCCTGTTCCCCTGTTGTCTTGTGAAACCATAATTGATTTGCATAATAAGAATATTTGATGCACTTTAGAAAAACCGTGGTTTAGTGTGATCTGTGAATCTTACCTATAAATAAGAGTTAATGTACACATCAGATTGGGATGTAATGCATTTAATAGGTATGATTAATAAACCTCAGTTAATGGCTTAACATGTATGGGGCAAGCCATGTTGGATTATTCAACAAACCATAATATTTAAAAAAACATGGCTTAGTGTGATATGAAGCTAGCCATTCTTTATTACATTGAGGCAAAAGGTATTTTGGTAACTTGTAGGTGCAACCTGTTCTGGATACAACATATCTTGCAACAAGTGGAAATCGTAAAAGAGAAAGTATACAATTTTCTAATGCTATTTTGTCTTGTTTGGTTTTTAGAACAAGACAGGACAATTCTTTGTAATAAAGGCCAATCTACAGGGCGGGGCATAACCTTTTCCTAGGGGGTCACAGCAAGATCGACAGCAGTTTACAACTTCCGCGACACCTCATTTTAAAGCCCATAAAAAACTGAATTGAATGAGCTATTAAATGTTAAATTTGCTTTAAGAATGGCTGGAAAATTCGATTCGGAAGAACAAAGGATCATTGACAGAATAAAATGCATTGCCTTTCGATTTTCGTCATTTTCACAGCCAAGAAACTGCATTGGGTTTTGAAGGATAAAGGGGAATCCTGGGATGGCAGTTATTTCCGTGAGAAAATTTTATTGGAGAATGTCATTCCATTTCTCAGTGATCCAGACAATGTCTTGGTGGTTGGTGAGGCTGTCTTTCTTCATGACAAAGCTCCTTGCATGCGTGCAAATGCGACTCAGCAATTGTTAAAGGAAAACAATGTCGAATTTTGGGGCAATGACGTCTGGCCGGGAAATTCGCCAGATCTCAATCCGGCAGAGAACATTGGGGCCATAATTAAGGATGAAGTGGAAGCTCTGATGATTCAGGAGCAAGGTCAAAATCGATATTCGGTTGAAACTTTGAGAATGAATTTGGAAACTGTGTTGAAAAATCTGGAAAATCGAACGGAACTGTTTGAAGATTTGTTGTGTTCTTATCCACCTCGTTTGAATGCTGTTCGAAGGGCTAATGGTGGTCATACTGACTATTAAATCGTGTCAATAAACTCAGTTTTTGATGGGCTTTCGAATGGTGTATGAATTATTTGTGTTGTTATTACAAGTGTTGCTGTGACCCCCTAGGAAAAGGTTATGCCCCGCCCTGTAGTTCTCACTTACCATAGCACCTTGATAAACACATAAATAGCTGTCTAACAGCTGCTGAAATTTCAAGCCTACTTATCCACTTTCCTCTTGTTGCCAAGAGAACTACATGGATATGTGTTCATGGATGTGTAATCTTTGAGAATCCACCTTGTCTCTAGGCTTTACTTCTTTTGTAATCTACAATGCTACAAATTTCTATCTACTAATAAATATAGCCTGTTCGGGGATGGGTCCATTGTCGAACAGGAAAAGTGATCAACATGCAGCATGTTCCATTCACATGCATACATACTTATATATTTTATACACACACAAATACACATATTAAAATGGACAGAGAAATAAATGAATCTTTTTATCAATATAGCATGTAAGCAGCAGATTCACATTTTATACTTTTATTGGTCTAGTATTATCTTCGGATCCTGTTGTTAAAGCAAAAGAAAGAATACTTGGGGTCTTCTTGTATCATGCTCCTTTGTTTTTTCATAATATTTTGAGCATTTCTGTATTGTCACAATTCCATTCTCTAGTCCTTCAAATTCAGAATGGTGGTCATGTGATTAAGGCATCAGGCTAGAAACCCAGAGATTATAGGTAGTCTCTGCGCGCACACATGCACACAAGCACATACACTCCTTCAAAAGTACTTTGAAGCAAACGCAAAAATGTTTAGAGCCAAGTCAACTTCTTTTGAGTAATTGTCATTATTGCTGTTTTTGCAGATATGGAAAGCATAAAGGAGAAACTTAATAACCAGTGATTATTTTTAGTTTATGTTGTATGCATCTATATGGTCAAGTGTTAAAACTCTGAGCAGTTGCTAGGATGCAATGCTGTTAAATCTTATTTCCTCTTAAAAGTTATATGTGAAAATAACATGTCTAAAACCATGAGGGGAGACTGTACAAACACTGAAGAATTAATGACCTAGAAAGTTTGCAAAGTTTCAACATTTCAAAAGAAATACAGTGTTATGTACCCAAAGTTTTGCCGAGCCTAATTTCTTAATTTTTTTCTTAATTGCTTTTTAACTATGAAGAACTGAGTTTAATCCCAATGGTGGGATTCAATTTTTTTTGCTACTGGTTTATGTGGGTGTGACTTGGTGGGCGTGGCATGTCTTGGTGGGTGTGATGGGAAGGATACTGTAAAATCTCCATTCCCTCCCCACTGCAGGTGAAGGTTACTACAAAATCCCCATTCCCTCCTGATCACCTGGGACTCGGGAGGCAGAGAATAGATGGGGGCGGGGCCAGTCAGATGTGGTATTTACCGGTTCTCCGAACTACTCAAAATTTCCACTACTGGTTTTCCAGAAATGGTCAGAACTTGCTGAATACCACCTCTGGTTTAATCCTTAGTGAAACATATATTAGAAGAGTTAGAATGTCAGCACTCCTCCATTGAATAATTAGGAAAGAAACCCACGAGACTCCATTGATAGAAATCAAGTGTACTTTTACTAATTACAAATGATCAGAAGCATAGCAAAGCGAAAGACTGATTATTTAGGCGCGAAAGCAAATGATATATAGAATAACTCATTCCCCTCCCCTTGGCATCCCACTTACAGTCCAATCATAATTCTCCCAAGTGTCAGGTGTGAGATAACTTCGAAAGGCATCACCCAGATGGAATGTCGGTGCCGTTGGCCTTGGCGGGAAACCTCCTCCGCATGCGCAGTAAGACAGGCAGCAGAATCTTCCTCCAGCACAATTAGTATTCCCCTCCCAAATACCATGCCCCCCCTCCCCATTTCAATGGCAGCCGAAGCAGCAGCAAAGCAGAGGCTGACATCCAGCCCTCCACCGGAAAAAGGCGGTCAGGCCTGGAAAACGACAAAACACAAACAAACAGACGAACAACAAAAAACAGAAAAAGTAAAATAGGGGGGGGGAGAAAGTCAGGAAGGAGAGTCAGCTAGGGCTTGTCCGGATAAGCAGCATAGAACTGGCGGAGCAGTTGGGGGGCCCGTAGATGGGACTTGTCCACCCACTCAGCATGAGACTGAGGAAAATGCTTCCAAGCCACCAGGTACTGAAGGCAATTCCGCCGTCTACGAGAGTCCAATATTTCCCGAACCTCAAAATGCTGTTCACCATCAATCAGTAGGGGGGCAGGTGGTGGATCCACTGGCGGACGTAAAGATGAAAAACGAACAGGTTTAATGAGATTAATGTGGAAAACAGGATATACACGGTTGAGGTGCTTGGGTAGCTGCAAGTGAACCGAAACAGGATTGATGACCTTGATTATGGGAAACGGGCCTACATACTTAGGCCCCAACTTCTTCGATTTTTGCGTAGTTTGAAGGAATTTTGTGGATAGATAAACTTGGTCACCCACTTTGTACTGATAAGGTTGAGAACGTTTCTTGTCAGCCTGTTTCTTATGCGCACAGTGCGCAGCATCCAAAGTGCGAAGTGCCAAAGGCCAAATATGCCGCAACCGCTCACTCCAGTCGGAGATAGATGAGACCTGTGGTTGCTCTAGAGGAACTTCGGGAATAGGAACAAAGTCCTGGCCAAACACAACACGAAAAGGGGTGAATCCAGTGCTGCTATGTACAGAATTATTATAAGCCACTTCCGCGTGCGGCAACAAATCCATGCAATCATCTTGCTGGTAATTGATGAAACAACGTAAATATTGTTCTAGAACAGAATTAGTCCTCTCGCAAGCCCCATTAGTCTGAGGGTGGTGGGCGGAGCTTAGACCTTGGGCAGAGCCAATGCATTTTAAGAAATTATTTCCAGAAGACGGAGGTGAATTGGACGCCCCTATCAGAAATTATGCGGTCAGGCACGCCATGCAAACGGTAAACGTGAGAAATGAAAAGTTTAGCGAGCGCCTTCGCAGATGGGATCTTAGGGCAAGGTATGAAATAAACTTGCTTGGAAAACAAGTCTGTAACCACCCATATGACCGTGTGCCCCTGGCTTTCAGGAAGTTCAACAATGAAATCCATAGAAATCTCCTTCCAGGGGGCGACAGGGCGAGCTACTGTCTGGAGTAAACCCTGCGGTTTCCCCGGCGGGCACTTAGCGGCTGCGCAAACAGGATAGCTGACAAGATGCAGCGTCTTCACAAAGCCGAAGTGCCCCGCCAACTTGGAATCATGTGCCCGTTGGAGAACCACGAGACGAAGAGATGCAGGGACATAAAGTTTCGCTCCAATCCATGGCAAATCGTCTCTCATTGTACATTCACCTTGATGCTGCTGGAACCAATCATCCTGAGGAAGGGCCTTTTTGAGGTCGGAAAGGAAATCTTGAGACACGTCCACCTTAGTGCATGCCTGTTGCCTAGTAACAACAGGAGCAGCAAGGCTGGATGCAGGAACTATGGGTTGTACAATACTCAGCTTAGAGCAGTTGTACTGAGGGAGTCTGGACAAAGCATCAGCCATGAAATTCTTCCCCCCCCCCCCGGGGATGTACCTAAGTGTGAAATTAAAACGATTGAAATGCTGAGCCCAGTGCATCTGCTTAGGGGAGAGTCGCCTGGGAGTCCTCAAAGCTTCCAAGTTCTTATGGTCAGTCCACACCTCAAATGGGTGTTTAGCGCCCTCCAGGAAATGGCGCCATGTGGCCAAAGCCCAACGTACAGCAAATGCCTCTTTCTCCCAAATCGCCCAACGTCTCTCCGTCTCTGTGAGTTTACAAGAGGTGTAGGCACAAGGTTGTAGATTACCTTGGTCATTAGTCTGAAGCAAAACGGCTCCCACTGCCACGTCGCTGGCATCAGCTTGAACGACAAAAGGCTTGTCCATATCTGGATGCTTCAGAACTGGCTCTTCGACAAAAAGTCTCTTCAACTTTTCAAACGCAGCTTGATACTCCATGGTCCAATTCAACGGTTTGCTAGGTTTAGGTTTCGGCCCACCTTTGGACTTCAACAAATTAGTGATGGGAAGTGCAATTTTGGCAAAAGAAGGGATGAACTGAAATTAGCAAAACCCAAAAATTTCTGCAATTGCCTCCGTGTGCGGGGCGCCTCCCACTCAGTGACTGCCTTGACCTTAGCGGGGTCCATTTCCACCCTCCTCCACCTCCAACTGGAAACGCTGGGGGGTATTTTCAGCAGCGAACGCAGCTCCCTTCTCCTTCCCTGGGGCCTTGCTTGCCTTCCCTTTCCTCTTGGCAGGGGGTTGGGCGGGCGGAGGAAGTTTAACGCGGCAATCCATGGCTCGATGGCCTCCTTTTCCACAACAGAGGCACATGAAAGGCTTGTCTTTGCCGGCGGAGCTTCCCTTCCCTTCACCCCTGATGCGGAATGGGCCCCTTTGAGCTGGGGGGGTGGGGTGATCTCTCTGCTTTTTCCCCTTTCACACGTTGAATTCTAATCAAGTCTAGTCCAACATCAGCTGTATTTTCATAGCAAGCAACAATTCGCTTAGGAAGGTGTCTGTTAACGCATTGTTTGTAAATGTTCTCAGTTAATCCCAATGCAAACTGATTCTGAACCTTTCCAGCCACTGGCTTATTTGCCTGTTTTAGGGCCATAAAATTCACCTTCCCTCGTTTCTCAATCAGCGGGTCACCAAACCTCCTCTTAAGCGCAGTCATAAAGTCATTAAAATTCCTCAGGACAGGGGAATTACATTGGTGTAAGCTCACCATCCAAACGGCCACTTTTTCTTCCAAAGAAAGTGAAACTATTCGCACTTTCATCTCATCTGATTCTAAACCTTGGCCATATTTTTCCATATAGTTGCAAATCTGCATGACGAAAGGACCCAACCTCTTTGTATCATCATTATATTTTACTAGTAAGGGAGGGACTTTTGCACTTCTGCGTCTTCTGGGGGACCCCCCTACTCTGGCAACAGTCTGGCTGGGGGGGAGACTGTTTCTGGGTTTGCTTGCTCCCATCCCTCCTCAGCCTCTTCACCCTCCCTAAATTTATGCAAGGAGTACCTTTGTGCAAATTCTTCCGTTTGCTCTCTTTCCATTTCTCTCTCCCGGGACCTCCGCTTGGTCATAGTTTCTTCCCAGTCTGCTGGGTTTTTCCTTTGTTTCCGTCTGGTGACTCCTGCATCCAAATTCTCATAATCCTCATAATCCTCTTTTTGCCCCACTCCCAAAGTCCATCGGGGCTGAACCGCAGGTTTCTCTATCCTTAGGCCAGCTAGCCTTCCAGGTAAAGTTGGTTCTGCAGTTTCTCTTTCAATCTCCTCATCATCGCTCGCTTGCAATGACATTTTCTCTGTCCTTCTTGTGAGTACACCCCCCACGGTAGGTTGAAAACTCCTGGTGGGGTGTGAATGAGTCTTTCGCTTACTGTCAGCACTCCTCCATTGAATAATTAGGAAATAAACCCACGAGACTCCATTGATAGAAATCAAGTGTACTTTTACTAATTACAAATGATCAGAAGCGTAGCAAAGCAAAAGACTGATTATTTAGGCACGAAAGCAAATGATATATAGAATAACTCATTCCCCTCCCCTTGGCATCCCACTTACAGTCCAATCATAATTCTCCCAAGTGTCAGGTGTGAGATAACTTCGAAAGGCATCACCCAGATGGAATGTCGGTGCCATTGGCCTTGGCAGGAAACCTCCTCCGCATGCGCAATAAGACAGGCAGCAGAATCTTCCTCCAGCACAATTAGTATTCCCCTCCCAAATACCATGCCCCCCCTCCCCATTTCAATGGCAGCAAAGCAGAGGCTGACATAGAAGTTTAAAAACTCAAAAACAAAACCCTCTCTTTTGGAATAATCAGTAAAAGGGTAATTAGAACATTAATTCTGGAAAGTTATAAACAGAGTAAGGGTGGATGGATGGCTTTGAATAACATTAACTATAAGAATCTTTCCCATGGGAAAATGCTGCTATTTTCAATTCCTAAAATAACACACAATAGGATTTAAAATGTTTGGCACTAGAGGGAACCCGAGCGGCTAAAGATTACAACTAAAGATTAAATTTGACTCACTCACACAGAATAGAGTAAAATACTTTCATATTGGATATATCGGAGACTATTTTTAAACCATGCACGCAAGAGTGAATGCTTTTACAGATAGGTTATGTTTAAAAAGTGTCATGGAACACATTTTACCAGGCAAACTTAAGACTGATCTGAAAAGGGATTTAAAAATGACAAGCTATGAGAATGATATTAGCAAAAGATGCTACACTGGATTTACAAATAAAATAGCTGTTGTCTTAATAATTAAAAGGGATGACCAAAAGAATGACTTGAATAACATTCTTATATTAGATCTACAAAAGAGACTTATTAAAGTTCTGAAGAGTTTTGTGAGAAGGGACAAAATAATTAAATGAAAATATTATTTGAAGGGCATATTCTTGACAATTTGTCTCAGAGTTTTGTGGCCACTTTTCTTGTACAGGAGTACACTTTGTAGGGAAGCAAGCAATTTGAGGAAATTGTTATTTTCTTATGGTACTCCTCAAGGACATCCCTCCCTCTCAGGGAGAAAAATGACATAATTTAAGTGAGTGCATGAAAAAAAGTATCACAAAATAATACAAGCACAAAATAGGACTAATAAAGGAGAATATTTGTAGCTCAGGGTTGACATGAGGGGTCTTTGGAGCACTGATGATGTTACCTAGTTTGAGTAATGAAATATCTGCAAGGGAACAAGCAAGCTCAGAGAGCACCAAGGACCCTCTCAGCAAAATAGGATGTGGTAAATCAGCAGAATGTTGTGTAGTACCTGCAAATCCCACAACCAGAATCAGTATTAAGTGTTTGCCGATGACCTCTGGGCTCATCACCTTATCTCCCTTTGCTTGAGAAAAGCAAAGACCAATCCAGGAGCAAGGTAAAAAGAAACCCCTTACATAAGAGTTCTGTATGTACCACTAAGATAGGGGTATCAAACTCGCGGCCCATGGGCCAGATGCGTCATGTGCTGGCCATGCCCAGCCTCATTTTAGTGAAGGGGGGGAAAGTTGTGATACTTCACATGACGACAACATGTCAGCGTGAGTTTGACACCTCTCTGCAGTGGTGGGATTCAAAAATTTTTACTGCCAGTTCTGTGGGCATGGCTTTGTGGGCCTGGTGTAGCTTTGTGGGCAAGGCAGGGGAAGGATACTGCAAAATCCCTATTCTCTCCCCACCCCACTAACTTGCAACAAAAGAAAATCAGTTGGGAGGCGAGGGGGGGGGGGCAGCAGGGGCAAGGCCAGCCTATTTGCTGTTTCTCCGAACTACTCAAAATTTCCACTAACAGTTCTCCAGAACTGGCTGAATACCACCTCTGGGCTCTTCTAAGGAAACCACTGTCATTCAGAATCTATCAGGAGCATCTGCAGGGTTAGAAACTTTTATGAAAGTGTTGCAATGCCCTTTTTACATATCTGTGCAATGTCACAATGCATGTGCAAAATGGGTGTAGCTTTTCATTACAGCATACACAAGTAGAAGTGGAGATAAAGGAAATTATTTTTTTAGGGCAGAAGTTCTAAAATGCAAGTCATCCCTTCTATTACAATGGGACATAGTGAAGCATAAAATTGGTTTGTAATGCTGCAGCCCTAAGCATGCTTATTTAACAAATTCCATCATGGGGGGGGGAAACTAAATTGCTTTGAAATAAAGGTAGGATACTCGGATAGTATTATAATGCTATAATCATAAATGAATTTAACTGGACTGAAACTTACCAATGGTTCTTTTTCTCAAGAGACTTGTGTGATGTGAACAGTTTCGTAATAAGCAGAAATCAGCAAATAAAAAATTTCCTGTCAGTGAAGATGCATTTTAGAAGTTTCAATTCCTAATTTGAAATTCTTATACTTAAAGCTGGTGAGGACATTGGAGAAAAAAAAGTACCACCACTCTATTTTCAGAATAAATATTTTATATAATATTTATTTTAACTTTATCTGAGAAAATACAGGTCTCTTCAACATAACAACCAGATTTGCTTTCTTAGTAGTACTTAGTAGTACTGTACTGATCATCTTCATGCTATTGTAAGATGCTTAGCAACTGCTCCTACTTCCACACCCTATCACCAGGCAATGTAAGCAGCAGTAGAATCCATGGAAATTGAGTGGTTAATACATTTAAACAAATAATAATGCATGACCCATTGCAAGCTTAAATTTTATATTCACTCCTTGTCTCTTTTGCAAGGCGAGAAGGGGCTATAAAAGCAAGCTTCAGGACTTATGGCAAAGCTGCTGCTCGGTTTGGTAGAAAAGGTTTAGGGGAGTGAAGATCTATGGCCGGGATGGCGAACCTATAGCACACGTGCCACAGGTAGCACACAGAGTCCTCTCTGTGGGCATGCGAGCCATTGCCCCAGCTCAGTTCTGCCATGTATGCACACGTGCCTCTCATCAGCCAGCTCATTTTCGGGTCTCTGCCGTGTATGCGCGGGGGGTGTTGCACAGTGTCGCACATTGCATTATGAGTGTGTATGCACGCACATGCACTTTTGCACATGCACACACGCTTTCAGCACTCGGACAATGTTAGCCATCGCTTATCTATGGTCTTTGTAAAGACTGGAAGTGTCATGGGAGAGACTACTTTCCCCAATAAAAAACTCACCCCATCTCATATCTCTGAGGAAACAGCATGAAATCTGGTGTAGCATTTCCTCTAACATAGGACCCAAGTCTATTAAGTTGTGGAATTAATTGCCTTAGTTTTCCTAAAACAGCTGAAAACCCACAGTGCAGGGAAGTGCAAGAATAGCACTAATCCCAGATTGCCACAGCCTTTATGCGTGGAAGGGAGCCTAGATGGCCAATATAATTTACCGATTACCTCTAGAACACAAAGAGGGAGGGAGTGTCTCTGAAGCTAATGAGATTTGCTTCTGAGTAAACATACATAGATTCCTCTAAACCCATGATGGCGAACCTGTGCAGTCAGTTCCAGCGCTCCCTTCCCCAAGCTTTTGGCATGGACTCTCTGAAGGGGGAGGGAGAATCCCTCCCAAGATCTCCCTTGTCCTGGCGGCACCCCAGCGATAGCAGCTGAGCGAGGGAAGGAGGAATTCTGGTAGTTGTAGTCCACAAGTCTTAAAGCTGTCAAGTTTGAACACCCCTGGGGTTTTTTTGTAAAGGGTTAGGAGTGCAAGGGTCTTGTAACTTGACAGCTTTAAGTCCTGCACACTTCAAATGCCAGAGTTCCTCAGCCAACATGACTGGAGGAGGAATTCTGGGAGTTGAAGTCCACAAGTCTTAAAGCTGTCAAGTTTGAACATCCCTGGAGTTTTTTTGTAAAGGGTTAAGGGTGCAAGGGTCTTGTAACTTGACAGCCTTAAGACTTGCATGCTTCAAATGCCAGAGTTCCTGAGCCAACATTCTGGTTGCTAAGCAAGAGTGTTGTTAAGTGAGTTTCACCACATTTTACAAGTTGTCCACGCCCACCCGGTCACATGATCACTGAGCCACTCCCACAAAACAGGCCACACCTACAGAATAGGTTCTAAAAAAATTTGAAACCCACCACTGATGCAGAGCCCTCTCTGTGGACATGCATGCCATCGTCAGCTGCTCTTCTGGTTTCTGGTCCACATGCACACTGGCCAGCTAGTCTTCACAGGTGCAAGAGCACAGGAAAACAGCCTGAAAACAGCCCCCAAATGCCCCCAAACTAGGCTGTTTTGGGGCCATTTTCAGGCTGTTTTTCGGCCCAAAAAATGGCCTGAAAGACAGCCGGAAAAGCAGCCGGAAAAACAGGCCAAAAAGAGGCCAAAAACAGCTCCCCAAAATGGCCCAAAAAGCAGGCATGCATGCACTGTCCAGCTGATCTTCGGGTTTCCAGCACTCTGGTGTGCACACATGCACACGCATGTATGCACATTTCGGTTTGGGCACTCAGTGCCAAAAAGGATCGCCATCACTGCTCTAAACTGTCTGTGAACCTTTTAGTAACCTATGGGAGGGGGGGTACTATATATTACATCAATTCAGATTCAAAGGGTAGAATTATCAGGGATGTGCATTGGCACACATGTAGCATTGATCAGGAGCACTTTAAATCAAATGTATTAGATCACAAACAGATCACATGCCAGCTGCAGAAAATGTGAGCCCATGAAAAGGGGCAGCTGCTTTAAGGTGATCATGAAAGCTACTCTGAATCACACCTTGTCTTACTGGGTGGGGTTTGGTAATATTTGCTGTAGTGTATATATGACACATAGACATTTCCACCCATTTGGGGGGGAGTGCATCTGATACACCGAAAAATACGATTTATGTACATGCTCAGGGACCTATAAACAACACATGTAAATAACAAAATAATTTTGAAGGGAAAAAAGTGACAACATGCAAACAGTCACCAAATCTATATCTATGGAGATTATCAGTCATCCAGGTCATAGTTGTTCAGGCCACTAAATCTATGTTAGTGCAGTACAGACTGATAGGGATCAATAAATCTTCAAAGAAAGTCTGATATTTAACCTAATCAAGTCTGTGCTAAGCAAAATAAGTTTCAGTGTAAGTAAACTGTCACAAAGACAAACTCTGTTTATGCTAAAATGCTGCAAATCCAAAACAATTACAGTGCAGAGAAATTGTCTTTTAGTTTTTGCACATACAGTACTATATAAAGGTTTCTATGAAATTGCAAGACAGCAGCTTTTAATGACTCTGGAAGCTTCAGAAAGTGTCATCCAAAGGACTTACTCATGTATCGGCAAAGTATGTTTTTTAACCGTGGTTTTCTGATTATACCACAATAGTAATGTCCACACAACATGCAAAAACAAAATCAAAACCACACCACATTGCAGTTTAGCATGATGAATCCAGTCACTGTTGATATAGATGTTGCATTTGTGAGGATGAAATAGAGACTCCACTAACAACTGATTTTCCCTAGTATTTTATTTATTGACAGCCTGTATAATTGCTAATTAATTTTTTCATTTCTTGGACATGATACCAGGGTAACTTTTTCCTACGCTATTAGTACTGCTAATTTTCAAGTGTTATGTTAATACAGATAGTCCTCAGCTTATGACTACAATTGAGACCAAAATTTATGCTAAATGAGAAATTTGTTAAGTTAGTTTTGCCCCATTTTACGACTTTTCTTGCCACATTTATTAAGTGAGTCACATTAGTAACATGGTTGTTAAGTGAATTTGGTTTCCCCATTGAATTTGCCTGCCAGAAGGTTGTAAAAAGTGATCACATGATCCTGGGATACTGCAACCGTCATAAGTGTGAGTCAGTTCTCAAGTGTCCAAATATAAATCATGTGACCATGGGGCTGCTGCAATGGTCATTAGTGTGAAAAATGGACATAAGTCATTTTTTCAGTGCCATTGATACTTTGAATGGTCACTAAGTGAATTGTTGTAAATCGAAGACTATCTGTACTGGCATATGTCCTATGGAACAATTTTAGAGAGTAGTGGCTATTTAGAGCCACATGCATAGACATTTAGTATGACTATATCTGCAATTACTGCATATATGCAAACCTGTAAAATACATGTAATTGTGTGCAATTTGAAAATATATCCTTTTTGCACCTTGAATTACACTAATTTTATGGACAAAATTGATTAAATTATGCTTACATACAGTATGGCCAAATTTGTATATTTAAGTCTTGATTATCTCTGTGAGTTAGGACTTGGTTTGGCTAAAAGGAAGGGTGCTTCCTGTTCAAAATGTTCAACAACCCAATTTTTCATAGAATATTGCCAATGAATGAAATACACATTGAATGATATGGTAGGTTTAAACTGATCACCTTAATAGGTAAATAATCAAAATCTTTTAAATAAATACATACAAATACTTTGCCTTCTGGAAAAAAGGGAATCCTGGAAAATACAAAGAGATGTTAGGATTACTTATTTCTTGTATTGTTTAGGTACTTTCCTAACTACTATTAACTTTCCCGTGATAGCAGATGCAGCCTTATCTAGGCAATTTTATTGCTTAGCCTGTCGGCATTCCTGATAACAACAAAATCAGTGGTCCGATGTATGCTAGGCTAGACTATACTGCGAATTAATCAGAGTTCAGTCTCCAGTGGCATCGCCTGGTAAGATTGCATCGAAAGAGATCAAACTACTGTATTGTATGGTATTAAACTTCATAGATCCAGATAGTTTATCTTTAACTATGCCCCTCGCCCTTCATCCCTGCCCATTCACCCAGACACCATTTTACCTGGGTCTTTGGCTGCACAGCACAAGAAGTTATCAGCCAATGGGGGAGCAATCGGTGGCAGGCTGGCTGTGGAAGAGGGCAGCGTGCCATCATGGGAGCCGTCAGGAGTGCGCCAGGCAACTGGCAGTGGTGGTGTCTTGCAAAAGTTACTTTCTGCAACGACATTAAAACTTAGTTCTTAAAAAATTCTTGTTATGTATTGTACAAAACCATTAAGACTATTTCTACAGGATAATGGCAGGATAAGGTATATAATATGTGTCAAAGGTATACCAAAGCCAACCTCTGTGCATATTTTGACAACTGTTAGCAAGGTATAGGATAATATCTTACTTCTTTCCACATTTTAGGTGAAGGATGTTACAAGCTTCTAAGGAAAGGGGGGAAATGCCATAAAGCTCTCTTCTCTAATAATAATGCTTTTCACTTTATTCGAAACTATTTCTTTGCTATGCTATAATTATTATTTGGTTTTCTTATTGATTATTTTTGGGGGAACATCCATATTATAAAAAAACTAGTCTCTGTAGCAGTCTGTTTACATAACCATCCATGTGGACAAGGCCATGAGAGCTGTAGGTGCCTCCACATGCGTGCTGGACCCGTGCCCCTCCTGGCTGGTTGTTAACAGCAGGGAGGTGACACGGGGCTGGATCCAGGCGGTTGTTACCGCCTCCCTTCGGGAGGGGGTCTTTCCCCCTGCTCTTAAGGCGGCGGTGGTGAGACCCCTCCTGAAGAAACCATCTTTGGATCCAGCCGTTCTAAACAACTATCGTCCAGTCTCCAACCTCCCCTTTGTGGGGAAGGTTGTTGAGAAGGTGGTGGCCTTTCAGCTCCAGCGGTCCTTGGAGGAAGCTAGTTATCTTGATCCATTCCAGTCTGGCTTCAGGCCTGGCTACAGCACAGAAACCACTTTGGTCGCATTGACCGATGATCTCTGGAGAGCCAGGGATGGAGGCCATGCCTCCATCCTGGTACTCCTGGACCTCTCAGCGGCTTTCGATACCATCGACCATGGTATCCTTCTGCGACGACTGCGGGAGGTGGGGGTGGGAGGCACTGTTTTATGATGGTTCTCCTCTTACCTCTCGGACAGGTCGCAGTCGGTGTTAGTCGGAGGGCAGAGCTCGACCCCTAGGCCCCTAACATATGGGGTGCTGCAGGGCTCGGTCCTGTCCCCCCTACTTTTTAATATCTACATGAAACCGCTGGGCGAGATCATTCGACGGCATGGGATAAAATACCACCAGTACGCGGACGATACACAGTTGTATCTGTCCGCCCCGTGCCAACTCAATGAAGCGATGGACGTGATGAGCCAGGGCCTTGAGGCTGTTAGAGACTGGATGGGGGTTAACAAGCTTGTGCTCAATCCGGATAAGACCGAGTGGCTGCTGTGCTTCCCTCCCACTAATTGGCCAAGTGTTCCATCTCTCAGGCTGGGGGGTCAAATACTACGCCCCTCAGACAGGGTCCGCAACTTGGGAGTCCTCCTGGACCCACAGTTGACTTTTGAACACCATTTGTCAGCTGTGACCAGGGGGGCATTTGCCCAGGTTCGCCTGGTGCACCAGTTGCGTCCCTACCTGAACCGGGAGGCTCTCACAACAGTCACTCGTGCCCTTGTGACCTCTAGGCTGGAGTACTGCAATGTGCTCTACATGGGGCTGCCCTTGAAGAGTATTCGGCGACTGCAGCTAGTCCAGAATGCGGCCACGCGAGCGATCGTGGGTGCACCTCGTTTCACCCACATAACACCTATCCTCCGCGAGCTGCACTGGCTACCTGTTGATCTCCGGATACGCTTCAAGGTGCTAGTTGTCACCTACAAAGCCCTTCATGGTATTGGATCTGGGTACTTGAGAGACCGCCTACTGCCAATTACCTCCACTCGACCAATTAGATCCCACAGATTAGGCCTCCTCCTAGTTCCATCAGCCAGTCAATGTCGACTGGCAACCACGTGGAGGAGAGCCTTCTCTGTGGCAGCTCCGACCCTATGGAACGAACTCCCCGTGGAGATTCGTACCCTCACCACTCTCCAGACCTTCCGCATAGCCCTTAAAACCTGGCTATCCCGACAGGCCTGGGGCTAAAGACCCTAACCCTCCCCGAATAGTATGAATGTTGTGCTTTTAACGATGTATTGTCTTATATGTAACTTGGTTTGTCCTCCCCTCCCCCTGAACTGTGAGCCGCCCTGAGTCCCCCCAGGGAAAAGGGCGGCATACAAATAAAGTATCTTATCTTATCTTATATTACATTCAAATATTCAGTCCTGAAAGAGGAGGAGGAGAAGGAGGAGGAGGAGGAGGAGGAGACGACGACTACTACTATTGGAACTACTGACTAGAGGAACAAGGATAAGGTGACCAGAGGTCCCGATTTCAGCATGACAACAGCTTTATTACAATTTGTCCCGTTTCCCGGCGCGTTTTTAAAAAATCCCGATTTTCTGGCTTCATGTTAAAAGCGCAGTGGATTTGCTTAAGAAATCCTAACCGGGGCAAGACAAAAGACACCCTGTCTAACTAACCTCTCTCTCTGTCTCAGTACTTTCATTGAAGATATTAAAACTTTAAAGCAAGAAAATGGAAACCCCCCCCCCGCCCCTTTTACTCACTTTTATAAGAAAAAATGACCCATTACCATAGAGCTGCAGGAAATACCTAGCTAGAGAGGGAAGCGACTGTTACTTCCTGGATTTTCCGGAGGGGAGGGACACGAAGTTTGGAGGTCTGCTCATGTGGGAAAAATGGTGGCACTTCTTTTTTCTTTGAAAAATATTTCCCTGGGACTATTTAACCATTTTAACCAAAAAAGTGACTGATGACCATTTTCACACTTAGCGACCATTTTCACACTTAGCGACCGTTGCAGCCTCCTCATGGTCACGTGATCAAAATTTTGATGTTTGGCAACAGTTACAATTTATATTTGTAAATTGTAGTTATGCTGAAATAAAAAAATATTACAATACTATTTTTGCGTTGTATGAAAATTTTTGTTGCTCCGTATAAAATTTTTAATCAAGCCCCCCACCCCCCCAGTCAAAGGTGTCCCTCTTTACCAATCTGAAAATCTGGTCACCTTAAAAAAGGAGGAAGTGAACTATTGTTTCTGCTGCTAAAGATTTTGCATGCTAGGATTAATCTGGTTCCATGGAAAAATATGAATAACTTTACTGCCCTGTTCCTAGGTTAAGGCCTGTTCTCCCTGCAGTATTTTGTAAACTATGGTGGATGGTACAGGAAGTTTAAGAATGAAAAGTATTTGCTTAATCGAGGTCTATCTTTTTCAGTTGAATAAGAGGGTGATAATATTTTACTACGTAATATAGTTTCTTCTTTTGGTCATCTGTTAAGATTAGTTCAAATATGAGCCTCCTAATTGCAAAGTGAGTGTATTGCAATAGCCATTAATTTAACCAGTTTGCTCATTAACCAGTTTTGAATAGGTAAGAATTTTATCCAAGTAAGAGAATTGGCTGCCAAAAGTGGAATAGATCTTCTGACACTCTCCTAGTCTGTGAGGGACATAGAGAAGGTTATTTGCCCACCTTCTCATCACGTTCTTCTCATCATGTTCTTGTTCAGCTATTTAGGTTGCCAGCAGATAAACAAATTGTCCTCTGTTATTGTAGCCCATTGTCATGCTGTTCTGGGCATGCAAAAGGAAAAGCCCAACTTATTTGGCCAGCATAGAAATTACTAGAACAGCAGCAAAAACATGGAGCTTCATTCTCCAGTAGCACATAGTGTTTTATACTTAAGGTGACCAGATTTTCAGATTGGAAAAGAGGGACGCCCTTGACCGGGCGGGGGGGGGGGGGGGGCTTGATTTAAAAAAAAATTTTTTGTCAAAAGGTCACCCCAGGACACTGAAACCAGCATAAATACGAATCTGTTGCCAAACAAAATTTTGATCACGTGACCATGAGGATGTTGCAACGGTCGCTAAGTGTGAAAAATGGTCATCAGTCACTTTTTTCAATGCCATTGTAACTTTGGTCACTAAATGTTTTCCCCCTCCTCGAGACTCCTCACTTCTTCCTTCATTCCTCTTGCTTATCTACCTTCACCTTATCTGTCTTCTGCTCTTTCCCTCTCTTCCTTCCTTTCTCCTTCCATCCTCTCTTCTTTCCTCACTCACTCCCTTCCTCTTTTTTTCTCTTCCTTCCTCCTTCCATTCTTCCAGCTTCATTTCTTTTGCCTATCTACCTTCTCTGTCTTTCTGCTCTTTCCATTTCTTCGCTTCTGTTCCTTCCTTCTTCCTTCCTTTCCTATTTCTTCTTTCTTCTTTCCTTCTGCCTATCTACCTTCACCTTCTCTGTCTTTCTACTCTTTCCCTGTCTTCCCCTTTCCTCCCTCCCTCCCTTCTTTGCTTTCTAGTTCCATCTTTTCTTCTTTCCTCTCTCCCTCTTTTTCTTTTTTCCTTCCTTCCTCCTTCCTCTTGCCTATCAACTTTTTTTATTTTTTTTTGTTACATAGACGACACATACCCACAACAATAAAAACAAAACAAAAAGAAAAAAACCCATCATCACATATAGCATGTCATTTGGTTACAAGTGTTTTAACATTTATCATTCTTATACATTTATTATTTCATTTAATAGGTTATAATATACAGTTTGGGTTGCTTTGTTTACCATCCCTTCCTCCTGTTATAACACCACCTTATTTTCCCTTTCTTTTCTCCCTTCCTCCCTTCTCTACTTTCTTCCTTCCTGCTCTCCTTTCCCTTCCTTCTTCCCTTACCTTTCTCCTACTCCTGCTCTTCCTCTTCCCCTTTCTACCCTCTCTCCCCCTCTTTCTCTCCTTTCCATCCTCCTCTCCTTACCTCTTTCTTCTTTCCATCATCCTTTCATTCTCTCCTCCTTTCTCCCTTTCTCCCAACTCCCTTTCTGGGAGTTGAAGTCCACACACTTTCAAGTCTCGAAGGTGGAGAAAGACTGATCTATCTAATTAATATAATTATTTCTCCCTCTCTTTTTCACTCTCTCTCCAGCGCACACACGCAAATGCATAGGGCAGCCCACCTCACACACAGGTAACTCCGGGCGGCTTACGGGAAGAGGACAGCCGACCACTCAACCACGCGGGGGGGGGGCAGGATTTCGCCAAGAAAAGTTAACTTTCCTGCGAAAGGGGCCGGCAGCCTCTCAGCTGTTCCCGGCCGGGGAGACTTCCCCCCACTTCCACTCCTGCGACCCTCCTCCCGCCTCCTCGGAGCTTCAAGCAAGCTAACTGGGAAGGCCGGGGAAGAAGAAAAAGCGGCGGCGCGGGGGCGTGGCAAAAGCCCGGCTGCCGTTTCTCTTGCTGAGGGCGGGAGGAGGAGGAGGAGAAAGTTAAAGTGGCGACCCGATCCCTTCAGCAGCCGAGGAGGGAAACGTGCGTTTTGACAGGGCTTGCACAGCGCTGTGCAAGCGCTGCCAAAGTGTCCATTTCCCGGGCGGGCTGCCGTTTCTCTTGCTGAGGGCGGGAGGAGGAGGAGGAGAAAGTTAAAGTGGCGACCCGATCCCTTCAGCAGCCGAGGAGGGAAACGTGCATTTTGACAGGGCTTGCACAGCGCTGTGCAAGCGCTGCCAAAGTGTCCATTTCCCGGGCGGGCTGCCGTTTCACTTGCTGAGGGCGGGAGGAGGAGGAGGAGAAAGTTAAAGTGGCGGCCCGATCCCTTCAGCAGCCGAGGAGGGAAACGTGCGTTTTGACAGGGCTTGCACAGCGCTGTGCAAGCGCTGCCAAAGTGTCCATTTCCCGGGCGGGCTGCCGTTTCACTTGCTGAGGGCGGGAGGAGGAGGAGGAGAAAGTTAAAGTGGCGACCCGATCCCTTCAGCAGCCGAGGAGGGAAACGTGCGTTTTGACAGGGCTTGCACAGCGCTGTGCAAGCGCTGCCAAAGTGTCCATTTCCCGGGCGGGCTGCCGTTTCACTTGCTGAGGGCGGGAGGAGGAGGAGGAGGAGAAAGTTAAAGTGGCAACCCGATCCCTTCAGCAGCCGAGGAGGGAAACGTGCGTTTTGACAGGGCTTGCACAGCGCTGTGCAAGCGCTGCCAAAGTGTCCATTTCCCGGGCGGGCTGCCGTTTCTCTTGCTGAGGGCGGGAGGAGGAGGAGGAGAAAGTTAAAGTGGTGGCCCGATCCCTTCAGCAGCCGAGGAGGGAAACGTGCGTTTTGACAGGGCTTGCACAGCGCTGTGCAAGCGCTGCCAAAGTGTCCGTTTCCCGGGCGGGCTGCCGTTTCTCTTGCTGAGGGCGGAAGGGGAGGAGGAGGAGGAGAAAGTTAAAGTGGCGGCCCGATCCCTTCAGCAGCCGAGGCTAATAATTCTCTGCACGAACGAGAGCGCCGGGCGGCGGGAGCCCCGGAAGCGAGAGGAGGTTCTCTGCGGGCGGCTGCCGCTGCCCCCACCCTCTCCTCCTGCTGCGGCGAGCGGAAAATTCTCTGATTAGAATTAGATTAGATTACTCACCAACAAGCGCAGCTGCAACCCCAAAAGACGAAAGGAAAATGGAGACTTGCGCAGGCGTCCTCAGGCTAAGGAGTCCAGCCAATCAGTGAGCTGGTTGGGATGGAAAATTTTCCATCCCAGCCAGCTCACTGATTGGCTGGAGTCCTGGCCAATTAAATCAGTGAGCGGCAGGCTGGGCTGGCTTAAATTTGTAGGTAGCAGATAGAACAGAACGATGAGCCAGCCCAGCAAGCTAGCAGCTGATGGGTGGGAGCTGCCAGCGCCAAAAAAAGCGTGCTTTTTAAAAAAAGCGTGCGGGACGCGGGAAAATGCATTAAAAAGCGGGGGTGTCCCGCCAAAAGCGGGACGTCTGGTCACCTTATTTATACTAGCTAATTTTTTTATGCCTATGTATCAGTGTTTCCTATTTTTTATTTTCTTGTTTGATCTATACACTACTATTTATTCAGAAGCTGTATATTGAATAGATCTCGTTTCTCCTGCAGTATCAACCCTGTCAGGTAGATTGGCACTGTCCAAAGTTATCTAGTGAAGGTCTATGATTAAGGGTAGATTTGAACCTGAATTTCTTCAGTGTCAGTTCAACATCATCATAGAGATGTAATGAAAAATCTATTTGAGTGAAGACAGCTAATATGTGATGATTGTCAAAGTTTGAAACAGTGATATATTTAGAAGATAGAGTTTTAGGTTTACTGTATATGGATCAACTCATAATCCTCTAATGTTCAGTGCTAAATAATAAATGCACTGAAAATTACATCATCAAAGGAAAGCAATATTATGGTTAAACAACTGTTGTTTATTCATGAATCTACAAACATATACACAAGAGAAAATGGTTTAATAGAAAAAATATTTGGGGATGAAAAAATAACTTGCTATTCAATATTTATAAATAATGTATAAATATTTATAAATCACTTTTGTAGCCATGAGCATCATTTTGTAAATAAATGTATTTCTATTTGTACATATCTCACCTTTCTTTTTCTTTTTTTACAAATAACTCAAGGTCATGAACATATCCAACACACCTTTCCTCCTATTTTCCCCACAACAACAGCTATAAGGTGAGTTGGGCTGAAAGAGAATGACTGGCACAAAGTCACCTAGCTGGCTTTCATGGATAAGGTAGGACTTGAACACAGTCTCCCGCTTTCTAGCCTGGTCCTTAATCACTAGACCAAACTGGCTCCCATAATAGTATGGCACTAGTACATGTGATTTATAGTGCATGAACTATCAAGTATCTAAACCTTGCTGATAAAGTACGGCTGGACCATTTGTCATAGACCAGATCATAGTTGTCCTAGTCATATGTTAGATTGGGTAATGGATAGGCACACACAGGCTTAACGGTAACAACAGCTCTTTATTAAGTACAACAAGTGAGAACAATCCAGCAAAGGTTGAGTCTGACAGCAGCCCTTTTATAGGGAGCTGTGAGATCCTTTGACCAATAGGATTAAACTTTTGTTCCCGCTGGAACAGAGGACCTTAGTGGAAACCACTGTAGTTAGAGTGAGTGTTTGCTCTGTTTGGGTAGGGCTTTACTCATGCAGGAGTAAACTCTGGTTGTCTAAGAGTGGAGTTGGAGAGGCAGGCACGGAGTTGGTCAATATGCCTTCTCCAATTCCTACCGTCCTCGAGCTCTAGGAGGTAAGAGCGAGGGCCGGTGATGCCTATCACTGTGGCAGGAATCCACAGTTCCCCCGGCATAGTTGTTGGCGTATACCGAATCCCCTACGCTAAATGTCCGAATCTTGCTTGTGGAGTCTGGGGGCGATGGGGCAGAATAATTGGGGTGTAGCCGGTCTAAGTGGGACCATAGCCGGCAACCCATGAGGGGCTTCTCCCTGTAGTGGCACTGGGTGTGATGTGCTGAATTAGCAAATAGTGGTCAACCCGTGTTTGCCAATCTCCTGGGCCCATCCTAGTGAGGGCCTCTTTTGCAGATCTCACCATTCTCTCCACCTGACCATTGGAGGCCAGATCAGGCATGCCTGATTCCCTGAGCTGCTAGGAAGGTCTCAAATTGTATGGCCGTAAATTGGGGCCCGTTGTCAGAGACCAAGACATCGGCAGGCAGTGCGTGGAGAAAAGTCTCTGTAGCACCTTGATGACCGCTTCTGCCATAGTGGAGGTCATCAGGACTACCTCTAACCATTTCAAGTAGGCGTCCACAACTACGAGAAATGTCTGGCCATGAACTGGGCCAGCAAAATCAATGTGCACCCTGGACCATGGTGCTTGAGGTCGCTCCCACTCCTTTGTGGGCACCTCTGGGGGAGCTGGTCTGGACTCCTGGCATGGTGTGCAGGTAGCCACCCATTATTCGATCTCCCTGTCCACGTTAGGCCACCACACATAACTTCTAGCCAAAGACTTCATCCTGACAATTCCAGGATGCCGTATGTGTAAAGCCTCTAATACTGCAATGCGCAGTTTGGGTGGAACAATGACCCGGTCCCCCCTTTAACAACAGACAGGTTATTTCTCTTATGGTAATACATTTTGAAATCAGACCCAACAGGTCCCTTGGGCCACCCCCTTCACACCCAGTTCAAAACCTGTTTGATCATGGAGTCTCTTTCATTTCATTTGTCATTTTATTGAGATTTATAGGCCGCCCTTTTCCCTGAGGGGACTCAGGGCGGCTTACAATCAAAGGGAAGGGGGTGCACTATCAAAGACAAACAATATGTGAACAAAAGAAAGAAAATAATAAAAACACAACTTGCATTCAACAGTCAACACTCGGGCGGGTAAATTGGGAACCTATCCCCAGACCTGATGGGAGAGCCAGGTCTTGAGGGCTGTGTGGAAGGTCTGGATGGTGGTGAGGGTGCGGATCTCAACGGGGAGGTCTCTGGCAGAGTGGTGGGCAATGTCACTAAGCGAGATGGAACCAGTCTCTAAACAGTCAATGCAAAAAACTGGCGCCTCGGGGGTAGGGTCTGCGAGTAGTTTGTCGGTGCTCTCATTGACACTGGTCACTTCCAGCCCCAGGGCTTCGAACCAGTCAAGCCCCAGGAGGCTCCGCAGGTTTCCGCTGACCACCATCACCAAGAGCTGGCCGCTGAAATTGTTGAAGTTGACCTGGAAGGTGCCTTGGCCCACGATGGGGACTCGGTTCCCCTGGAATCATGAAGGCGGATGTCAGGGGTGCGTAGATGTTATTTCTTCAGGCTAGGGATAGCCTGCTTCAGGGTAGACCACGGCATGATGGTCAGTGATGACCCGGTGCTGATCTCCATCTCGCATGGAGAGCCTTCTATGAGGACTGTGACCTTCAGCTTCTTTGACTGCCTTGTGCGGGCTTGGCCGATTGAGGTGTGATAGGTGACTCTGTTGTCGCCCTCTGAGTGCCGTGGTGGTGGCTGCCATGCCCCTTGGTCAGGCCTCTGCTGGAGGTTAGGTTGGCTTCGTGGCTGCCAGGTCGTCGGGGCGAGCTTGCTTCAGCAAACCTTGGTGATGTGCCCCTTTCACTTGCAGCACTGGCAGATAGCGTCACGGAGACAGTAAAACAATCTGGCATGGTCTCCGCAGCTAGCGCAAGCTGGGAGACACGGTTTGAATTTGCGCGCCGGCTGGACGCGGCTACTGCCTATGTGGCAGCTGTCATCTTCTTCGCCTTTTGAGCTCTCAGCCTCTTCAGCCGTGTGATGTGAGTGTGCGCTCTTCCGTGCGTCCTGTGAAACTCCCTGGCGCTGCAGGGTTTCTGCAGACTTCGCGGCCGATTCTGATGCCCTGGCTTTGTCCAAGGCAATTTGCAGAGTGAGGTCAGACGTGGCAAGTAACCTCCTCTGTAGGTTAATGTCCCGCACGGTGCAAATTATGTAGTCCAGAATCAGCTTGTCCAGGTCTCGGAATTCGCAGTGCACAGCAGCCTTGCGAAATGCTGCAACGTACTCATTTATCGACTCGCCCTCTTTCTGGTTCCTGATGTTAAACTCATGCCGGCGAACGTGCTTGGACGGCTTGGGGGCATAGTGGGTCCTCAGCGTCTGCTGGAACACGGATCAGGTGACTGATTGTAGCGGTGTCGGCTCAGAGAGGTCTTTCACCGTCTTGAACACTTCCTGGCCACAGTATCCGAGGAACATGTTCTTCTTGCGGCCTTCAGAAAGGCCCATGAGGTTGTTTGCCTCGAGGAAGCAGTCAAATCATAGCATGTACGGGTTCCAGTGCTCAGTGACTGGGTCATATGGAGTTGGTGGGGTGTGCATGGCCATTTTGTGTCCAGAGGGCGTTTTGAGTTTGCCACTCAAAAATGGCTGCTCAAAGCTGTGCTGAGCTCTGGGCTGGATGTACTTGCTGGATTGCTTCGCTCTTTTTGGTTCGCCTAGTTGCCTTCCAATCCTACCCTCATCGCCAGTGTTACCTTGGGTAATGGATAGGCACACACAGGCTTAACGGTAACAACAGCTCTTTATTAAATACAAGTGAGAACAATCCAGCGAAGGTTGAGTCTGACAGCAGCCCTTTTATAGGGAGTTGTCAGACCCTTCGACCAATAGGATTAAACTTTGGTGGAAACCACTGTAGTTAGAACAAATATCTAACAACATAGACAACTATGACCTGGATGACTGAGAATCTCCACAGACATTACCAAACTGGTAATTTACTAGTGCATGATTAAAGATGCTTCAGTTAGCTATACCTAAAGCCTTTCTAGATCAGACAAGAGAAAGAGAGCTTTCTACTCTGTTTGTTGTTTGCGCATGCGCGGGACTCGGATGGCTGCCTGGCCTCCTGTTCCTCAGAAGCCAGTGCTAAAGACTAAAGATATCTAGAGCCTCCGGAGTCCATTCGGACTACCAACGGAGCCCCCTGGAAGGATTTAGTCCCGGGATTTTTACAAGGCTTAGCATTCCACCGGTGAGGATTAACTTGCTGAAGACCATTGGGAGTTGTGGTTGGGGTGGTTGGGGTGATTGGCTGCGTTTACCATCTCGCAGCCCCCCCCCCCCTCGGACATCCCCCTCCCGTCCTACCCTGCTGACTCTGCTGCCAGCTGCCTGTCCACTCCTAGGGTCCCTGGGCCGCTTGCCTGTTGGCTAGGGGACTGAACGGAGGACGGAAGACGGAGCCCTGAATAGGACGTTTCGATCTGAGGAGGAAGAAGGCCTGGACGCCCCTCCCTCTCCCCCAGCCTTGTCCCATTTACCATCACAGCTGCCTCAATCATTATTCCTTTGTTACTGTTTATTAGGAATATTGGGAACAACAGATGATGGCAGCAGTAGGGACAAGGTTTGGGTATCAAGAAAACCATCGCTTTCCTCCCCTTCACCCTGAGCAGCTGGGGCCAGCTTCAGATCTTGGCCCACCGGACTATGGACATTATATAACCCTAGGAAATAGATTTTCTCCTATGTGGTCCGCTGACTTTCTTTGGGACTTTAAAGGGAATAAGACTGAACAATCCTTGCTTATAAACATCAGGCACTTTTGCCTTCCCTTTATTACACACGATTGCCTTGTATACTATCGAACTTTGACCTTCCAGCTGTGGACTTTTCTTTGGGGCATAGAAGAAGGAGAAGAATGGAGCCCCCCATTAGGGTGTGACCCCCCCCCCTCAGGAGAGGGTGGATTATTACGTTGGACTACTACGAACTTAATACTATCTTGAACCTGCGCAACCCTATCATTTTCTAATTTTAACTGGTATGTTGAGTGCATGGGATTGTCTGGTTGCATGAATGATCTCACTTTTATTTTATTTAGCTGTATTTGTGTTTTAATTCTTTTAGTGAGGACTGCTTGTGTGAGAGTTTGAGTATGAGTGATTCGGAGGACCTGGCGGGTTATATGGGGGCCATTGGGGTGGTTGGGGGGGCCATATCCACGGGAGAGGGTCGGAGCATTGCGGTCATAACAGGGAGAGGCAGATATGGCGGGGACTTTAGGGCAGGCCATCATTGGGGAAGGAGGGTTCGCTATATTACAGAGATCCCTCCTTCCGGCCCTAGGAGTCCCACTCCAAGGTCAGATGGCGCGAGTGATCAGGACCCTGGTCTCAGGCTGCTGTCGCTAAATGCCAGGTCTGTGGTTCATAAGGCCCCCCTCATCCGGGACTTGATAACCGATGAGGGCGCAGACCTGGCATGTATTACTGAAACATGGCTGGGCACGGAGGGAGGAGTCCCCCTCGTTGAGATGTGCCCAGCCGGATTTCAGGTGCTACACCAGCCGAGAGCCCAGAGAAGGGGTGGCGGTGTGGCTATTGTAGTCCGGGAGTCTTTAGTACCTCGTAGGATCCCTGCTCCGGAGCTTGTCGGGTGTGAGTCCCTGCTGGTGAAGCTGGACCTCATGGGTCAAGTGGGTTTGCTGCTTACGTACCTGCCTCCCAACTGCGTTGCAGCAGCCCTCCCCTCGCTCCTCGAGTCAGTAGCCGAGCTAGCAGTTGAGTTCCCTAGACTTATAGTTCTGGGGGACTTCAACTTGCCTTCGCTCGGTGAACGCTCTGACGGAGCGCAGGAGTTCATGGCTTCCATGACAGCCATGGGCTTGACTCAGGTAATTCGAGGCCCAACCCACTCAGCGGGTCACACGCTCGACCTCGTATTCCTCTCGGAGCAGTGGAGTTATGATCTTGGTCTGAGCGGTAATGAGATCATACCCCTGTCGTGGTCAGACCACTGCCTACTGAGGCTAGACTTCCGGAGGCCAAACCCCCACCGTAGGGAGGAGGAACCGACCAGGTGGTTCCGCCCCAAGCGACTGATGGACCCTGTTAGGTTCCAGACGGAGCTTGGGGTTATTCCAGATACTCTCGCCCACAGTTCGGCGGAGACCCTTGTCGCTGCCTGGCACTCGGCAGCTTCGGGGTCCCTAAACCGGATTGCGCCACTACGGCCCCTCCGGGTCAGCGGCCCCCGGAGGCCTCCTTGGTTTACCGAGGAGCTCCGGGAGATAAAGCGCCGGAGGAGACGCCTAGAGCACCTGTGGAGATTAGACAGGTCCGAATTGAACCGGGCACTTGTAACAGCATGCACCAAGGAGTATACCCGTGCTTTAAGATCAGCAAAAAGAACACACATTGCCTCCTTGGTAGCGTCCGCCGAGTCCCGCCCAGCCGCCCTGTTTAGGATAACCCGCTCCCTCCTAAATAGGAGGGAGACGGGGGACCCCTTACAGGGTAAGGCTGAGGAGTATGTCCAGTTCTTGGCGGACAAAGTTGCCCGGTTTCGAGCGGACCTGGACTCCACCCTTGCAGAGCCAGCTGAGACACAGGGGAAAGACTTGGCAAACCATCTCTGGGTTGAGTTTCAGGAAGTTGCCTCTGGGGATGTGGACAAGGCTATGCGAGCTGTGAGTACCTCCACTTGTGTACTGGACCCGTGTCCCTCCTGGCTGGTTGCCAACAGCAGTGAGGTGACACGAGGCTGGATCCAAGCGGTTGTTGTGGCATCTCTTCGGGAGGGGCACTTCCCCACCGAGCTTAAGGCAGCGGTGGTGAGACCCCTTCTAAAGAAACCGTCTTTGGATCCAGCTGTTCTTAACAACTACCGTCCAGTCTCCAACCTTCCCTATGTGGGGAAGGTTGTTGAGAAAGTGGTGGCCCTCCAGCTTCAGCGTACCTTGGAGGAAGCAAACTATCTTGACCCCTTCCAGTCCGGCTTCAGACCAGGTTACAGCACAGAAACCGCTTTGGTCGCATTGACCGATGATCTCTGGAGAGCTAGGGATGGAGGCTTTGCGTCCATCCTAGTTCTCCTCGACCTCTCAGCGGCTTTCGATACCATCGACCATGGTATCCTTCTGCGACGACTGCGGGAGGTGGGAGTGGGCGGCACTGTTTTGCAGTGGTTCTCCTCCTACCTCTCGGACAGGTCGCAGTCGGTGTTGGTGGGTGGGCAGAGATCGTCCCCGAGGCCCCTAACATATGGGGTGCCACAGGGGTCGGTCTTGTCCCCCCTCCTATTTAACATATACATGAAACCGCTGGGCGAGATCATTCGGAGGCACGGGATAAAGTATCACCAATATGCGGACGATACACAATTGTATCTGTCCGCCCCGTGCCAACTCAATGAAGCGGTGGACGTGATGAGCCAGGGTCTGGAAGCTGTTAAAGACTGGATGAGAGCGAACAAACTGGTGCTCAACCCAGACAAGACCGAGTGGCTGTTGTGTTTTCCTCCCAATAATTTGACCACCGTACCATCAATCAGGCTGGGGGGGCAAAACTTATACCCCTCAGATAGGGTCCGCAACTTGGGAGTCCTCCTGGACCCACAGCTGAGTTTTGATCACCATCTATCAGCTGTGACCAGGGGGGCATTTGCCCAGGTTCGCCTGGTGCGCCAGTTGCGGCCCTACCTGAATCGGGAGGCTCTCACGACAGTCACTCGAGCCCTTGTGATCTCTAAGCTGGAATACTGCAATGTGCTCTACATGGGGCTGCCCTTGAAAAGCACCCGGAGACTTCAGCTAGTACAGAACGCGGCCGCGCGAGTGATTGTGGGCGCACCTCGGTTCGCCCACATAACACCTATCCTCCGCGAGCTGCGCTGGCTGCCTGTAGATCTCCGGGTGCAATTCAAGGTCTTACTTACCACCCATAAAGCGCTCCATGGTAGTGGATCTGACTATCTGAGAGACCGCCTTCTGCCAATAACCTCCCTGCGTCCCATCAGATCGCATAGAGCGGGCCTCCTCCGTATTCCATCCGCCAGTCAGTGCCGACTGGTGACCACCCGGAGGAGAGCCTTCTCAGTTGCTGCTCCGACGCTATGGAACAATCTCCCCGTGGAGATTCGTACCCTGACCACAGTCCAGGCCTTCCGTACAGCCCTCAAGATCTGGCTAGCCCGTCAGGCCTGGGGATAAATTTTCTTGCCCCTCCCGAATACTGAGTGAATGTTGTGTTTTAGTATTTTTAGTTATTTCACATTTTCTTTTGTATTTTGTCTTTCACTTCCCTTCCCTTACTATTGTAAGCCGCCCTGAGTCCCCTCAGGGAAAAGGGCGGCCTATAAATGCTAAATAAAATCTAAAAAAAAAAAAAATCTAAAAAATCTACTCCTTTAATTGCCAGTCAGAATCCCAAAGTAACTAACTAGCTAGTCATGCTAGTAACTTCTAATGTATGAATAAAATTTATATTCCTAGGAATTTTAACCTTGGAATTGGAAATTATAGTCAGAGCTAGTACACATTAGCAATGTTCTGAATAAATTTGTCTATTTTTTAAAGTCTTATAAACTGTTATTATAACATATTGTGGTATCAGACTCCCTAAATTGTTAAAAAAACAATTGGTTTTTTTCTGCCCTTTATTCCCCACTTTTTAGCCTCATTGGATAAGTCTGAATTTTGTTGTTATGAAATGGGAAGAAAAAATGAATTTCTATCTGTTTTCGCTACCATTACTGTCCTATGCCCCTTCTCCCCCCAAAAAAACTTTTTGAATGTATTCTTAATTATGTACCATGGGACTTATTCTTTTTATAATTGCTTGTACATGCACATCTGGCTAGTTTCCATATATATCACTAATAACTGAGGTAATAAGTTCAAAATAACTTCCTTCTGCATTATTTATTTCTCTTATTAACTCACATTGGATTTACCAAAAATGCAGTTTGGAAACTGAGTCATGTGCAAGTAGAGGAAATTGTACGCATTTCCTTTACAGATCATTTTGTAATATGCATTCCTGCAATGACTTAGGCAAAAGGTTTGCTCTTCAGAGTTTCATAGTCACTGTCTATACTCTATAGCCAAACAAATTAAGCGACAGGGTGAAAAATGTCATATTAAATCATGTCAGCAATTTCCTGATAAGTCTAGCTTTCCTTACTATTTGTTTAATACGTTATGCCTCATTTATGCTTGTAAAGTGAAATTATATTCTAAAATATCTATCCAAATAAGACTAGAAGTTTTGTAAATTGTTTTGCTCAATAAACATTGTTGCCTTCATTCTTAGCCCATTGTTCTCCCAATGTTTTTATATGTCTGCTTGCTGTTGTTTTTAGTGTAATGCTAAAGTCTCTGAATAGTTTGATTCTTGGAAGCCCATTCAAGACAAAACAGTCCAGCATTTCTTTATTGAAAACATTTTGGCTCAGGTAGACAATGAACTGTCTTGTTATTGTATTACTGTTTGCACAACAATAATAAAATTTAGATTTGTAGACCTGGTTTTCAAGCATTATACTATTGTAATTAATGTATTAATGCCAGCAGGTACCAGCCACAAATCCATCAAGCAACCACTAATGCATTTTGTGTAGTAGAAAGTGAAAAAAGAATTATCACCTGAGTGTCCTCAAAGTTTTTAGAATATCAGAAAAAGAGGAGGTTTCTGCCTTGCCAGAGAGGAAAAAAATCATAACCTTCTCTCAAGTTTTCTGTTATGCAAGTAGGAGGAAAGAAAAAGAGCTGTATCTAACCTGGCATAAGTATTTTGACTGGATTCTCACATTGCATTAAACCATAAAGTATTTTGGGTTAATTTTATGAGTGAATCAATTCACAAGAAGCAGGATGATAGAATGGATATTTTATACAACACAATAAAGTATATTTGGGTTGGATGTCTGGGACTGAATTTCTTTCCACATTATTTACAGTTTGTAGCTGTGACTTGTTTTAAGTTAGTTTCTCAAAGTCCAGTCTACTCTGCGGTTTTTAATCAGGTAAGAAATAGCAGGAACACTCTTAGAAGCTTTGCAAATTGCATTAAACTATATATGCTACTTGGTTTAATGAAACTGTAATTCCAGATACTGTGATTTAGAAACCATAGACTGTATTTTACTATTTGTGATTGATTATCACAGCTTGTTCAACAAACTATAGTTAAAACCATGGCTGTTCATTTAGAAGAATGATTTACAGTTAAAACGTATGTTTGCTTGAATTGTAGTGGTAAAGAATAGTGTTGGGATTGTACAATTTCCCCCAATTCTGGTTTGGAAAAATACTGCATAACTAATCACAATTTATATCCAATTTGTAATATATATAATCACAAATATTTTTTTATTCTAGGCTTATATTCCAGATTATGTGTGCTTTTATATAGAATGACTAGTTCTAATTGTAGTTCTAATTCTAGCAACCTATGGAAATTGCTTATAAACATGACTAAGACCATAGATTTATCATATTTATATGTGTGCCAGACTTTACTTAATGTATTTTAAAATATATGCAATTTGGCACAGGAATTAAAATCCTCTTTTAGATATATATTTGATTGTTATGATTCCATGTCTAGATTGCAGATACACAGATTGCAGTTTCGTTTGTGACTTTGCTATTAATTAGACTAAAATGTTTAATGAATTTATTACCATAGTATATATTTTATACATTTAACATATGTAAAATATTTTAGCTAAATTTGTCTTATTTGAGTCAAATAATGAGGACACTCAGGTACTAGTTATTCCATCAGCCCTCAGTAATTTTAGACCAATATTCTCTTTCAGTCTTGCCTACCTCACAGAGTGGTCATTGTGGAAAAAAATAAGCAGGAACAATAGGTGTGTTGCCTTTCTGAACAAAAGGCAAGTTATAAATAAAATTTATAAAATAAATACTGAAGGGAAAATGCTAGTACTGTAAAATGGCTGTTACTTGCAACTTTATCCTGAAATTGGGTATTTTCTCTTCTTAGGCTTATTTCTTTGAACTTTGAACCAGGTACTCTTACTTCAAAGTTATTTTGTCTCTACTGCATGGAGATTAAAACAACAAATACATTGAATACATACATAAATACATACATCCGTTATTTGATAGAATGCTAGACAGTGGTGAAATTCAATTTTTTTTTACTACCGGTTCTTTGAGTGTGGCTTGGTGGACTTGGCAGGGGAAGGATACTGCAAAATCTCCATTCCCAACAACCGCAGGAATCCAGTAGGGTTTTAATGAATACGATTAATCAATATGGTCAAGTATCTGGTTTTAAAATAAATTTAGGAAAAACCAAAATATTAGCTATAAATATGAATACTAAACAAAAGGAAGAACTAGGAGGGACGCCTAGTCAAATATCTTGGAGTCAATATTTTAACCTCAAACGGGAAATTATATAAGCATAATTATGAACCACTTTGGCATAGTATACAGATAGAGATGAAAAAGTGGGAGAAATTGCACTTATCTTTGCTGGGTAGGATAGCGGCAGTGAAAATGAACACTTTACCAAAAATTTTATTTCTCTTCCAAATGTTACCTATTCTTAAAAAAGATGCGAATCTTTTAAAATGGCAGAAGGGTATCAACAAATTTGTATGGGCAGGAAAGAAGCCGAGGGTAAAGATGAAAATAATGCAAGATGTACGGGAGAGAGGAGGCTTGAAATTACCTAACCTAAAATTATATTACGATGCAGTGGCGCTATCTGTAATTAGTGATTGGACTCATTTAACTAATGATAGAATATTGAATATCGAGGGACATGATCTGGTATATGGTTGGCATGCTTACCTGTTATTCAACAAAAAACTGGATAAGAAGTTTAAAAGTCATATTTTAAGAAATGCTTTACTGCGGGTCTGGAAAAAATACCAATATAAATTATGGTAAATGACAAAATACCCATGTGGGCAATTCCTAGACATACAATTGAAAATATGAACATAGCACAAAAACAGGATAGAACTACCTATAGACAGCTTCTCATTTTGGAAAGGGGGGTACTACAACTAAAATCTCTAGAGGTATTAGAAGAGGAGAAGGTAGTTCAAACATGGTTCCAGTATGGGCAATTACAGGCCAGGTGGAAAATAGATCAAAAAATAGATCAAGCTGAAGATAATTTGTTTAAACAAATAAGAGATCAAAGCTTAATGCATATAAAGAGGATATATAATGTATTAATACAGATGGATTCGGAAACAGAATTAGTTAAAGATTGTACGATAAAGTGGGCTCAAAATATTGAAGAACCAATAATGTTGGATACATGGGAAAGAATATGGGTAACAAATGTGAAATTCACACAAGCTCAAAATCTGAGAAATTTTTTTTATAAGATGTTCTATAGATGGCATTTAGATCCTAAAAAGCTGGCTTCTATGTATCCGAATGTACAGCCTAAATGTTGGAGGTGTGGTTCTCTCGATGCTATATATTATCATATATGGTGGACCTGCCAAAAGGTTAAGGCATTCTGGATAAAAATATGGTGGATTATGCAAAATATCTTTAAAAGAAGGATAAAGTTTATTCCTCAGTTATTCTTACTAGGTATATGTACTGACTTTACAGTGGTAGAGACTAACTTGATTCTGCACCTAATAACGGCAGCAAGACTGTTGGTGGCGCAATACTGGAAGAAGGAAGACTTGCCTACAATTCAAGAATGGACATTGAAAGTTACAAACTTAGCCGAGATGGCTAAAATATATCTTAAAGATCACTCAAATGAGAGATATAAACGAGACTGGAAAAAATGGATTGACTATATACAAAATAAATACGGGACCAAGAAATTCCAGTTAGCCTATGCTTAAGATCAGAAATGATTTAAATTGTTTAAAGTTAGTTCAGCAAGAAGAAGCTAAGGTCAATGTAGAATGTCATTAATTTCTTTATTTCTTTTTTCTCAATAGATTTTAGACTGTGTTTGTTAAAAATCCATACCGTGTACGGGTTCTGGGAAGTCGGGGGGGAAGGAGGAGAGGGGTTGGGGGGAGGGGGGAGGGAGGGATGGGTATACATTAGACTAGACAAGAATTTGGTGGTAAACTAGAACTATTGTGACACACAAAAAATTGTACTTCAATGTCTTACTGATTGAGGAATGATGAAATGTTTGTTTTAAAAGAAATAAAACTTTTGAACTGAAAAAAAAAATCTCCATTCCCACCCCACTCGGGGACCAACCAGAGGTGGTATTCGCCAATTCTCCAAACTACTAAAAATTTTCACTACCGGTTCTCCAGAACCTGCTGAATTTCACCCCTGATGACCTATTTGTCATTGTGGAAAAATGATAGAAGCAAAAGTAAGATTTCAATTATGAAAATCCTCTGAAATGTTTTGACTTCCCTGCACTATAGTCTGGACTAGAGGACTTTGAACATCCCTGGATGAGTCATGCCTACTGGATATAGTATGACTATTCACAGTAAAAATGGATAGCAGTGGTAGTTGAATAGATCAGTCCTGAGACAGAGTTGAGCTGAGACAGAGTTGGGATGGATTTCTGCTACCTGATGAATAGCGGAGACATGGATGGGAGTCACTAGCAAGACACTGTTCTGTGACTTTACCTTTACATATGTTTATGGAGGGAACCAAGAAGCAGCAGATAAAGAAAATCAGTATGCCATATTTCAAGAACTAAGTATTATTAAAATGGTAGGAAGTAATGAAAAATGTCTGCCTTTTTCTATGAACTGCCTCACCCTGCTTCCTGTTTTTTAGCTTTTTAGCTTAATTCTACAAAGCTGGGAGAACTTCAGTGTTCTGCTTAGTAAAACCAAAGTTGCTATAACAGGTAATACCTTGTTTTCCCGAAAATAAGACCTCCCTGGATAATAAGCCAATCAGGCTTTTGAGTGCATGCATTAAAATAAGCTGTCCCCCCCAAAATAAGCCCTCCCCCAAAATATTCCAACACAGCAGAAGCCCTGAGGTGACCATGCTCACCACCTCCTGCACCTCAAAAATAATAAGACCTCCCTGAAAATAAGGCCAAGCGCTTATTTCCGGGGGGCGGAGCGGAAATAAGACCGTCTATTTTCAGGGAAACACAGTAGTACTGCTGAGATAGGTATTTCTCATCACTCAGACCCAGCAGAGGATTTAATTGCCTTCAAATTTATTGAATAATATAATAATTAATCTAAAAAGTAAGGCTCTTTCTGAAACACTATAGTTGATTATGCATCCTTTAAAATAAACCATTTCTTTGAAGGGAGTGTGTCTGTAAAAGTTTATGCAGTAATGAATGGGTTAGTTTGTAAGCTGCCACATTATAGTTATGGTTTATGTTTATCATATTTGAATATTATGTTTTTCATCTCATGCAATAAATTCAAGAATGTTTTTTTATTGTTTGAACATCAGATTTCAAACAGAACTAAGCTAAAGAGTGTCTGGTAAATTTTTAAAAGTAACTGGGCAATTCAGCCCATACTTTTCTTTTCAAAATATCCTCTTCTTTACAGTATGGCTCTTTTTAAAGTTCTGGCACCACTGTTCTTTTTCTCAAAGGATACTATAAGCAAGACCCGTTGCGGCTCTGGAAGGTTGGGAACAATATTTTCTCCCACCAGTGGTAGAGGCCAATAGCATAGGGGAAAAGTTTCATTTCGCCTCTTTTTGAAAGAAAGCTTTTTCCCACCTGAAAACTTGTCATAACATGTTTGTAGTTTACTATGTGAAAACTGAGCACGATCCTGTGTTTCACTTGAAAATAAATGGATTCAAACTTTCCCGATTGTCAAGTCCTCGGATTTACAACCAGTGCAACCTCTGGGACTGTTCCCATTGGCTGCAGCGCATCTGTTTTCAGGTGGGAGAATCACAGCCTTTTGATTGGTTGCTCGCCTGACAGCCTCCATATAAATAGCTGTCAGGCACCTCCTGTCAGTTGTTCTGTTACCAGAGTTGTTAGTTAATAAAGCATCTTTAGAACCATGCTGTGATCTCGTCATTGCTTCATAGAACAAAGTACTGGCGATGAGAATGGCGACTTTCTCCACAGCTCAAATGTTTGCCGAATTCTGCCCTGAAAGGGAAGCTTGGAAAGTGTTTCTTGAATGCTTTGAGTGCTTCCTTCAGGCACAAGATTTTGTGGAGCTGTCCACTGACAGGAAGAGGGGATTCTTCCTTAGCTCGTGCGGGTCGGAGATGTTCGCTATGGCTCGAGTTCTGGAGCACCAACCCCTGTTCATGCCGTGCAGTGGGACATATTGTTGGCGAAGTTTAAAGGGCACCACGCCCCTGCACCATCCCACAGACATTCCTTCCGCCAATGCACGCAGAGGGAGGACCAGACTGTCAACCAATATATCGCATCTCTGAGGGCATCGGCGGTGAATTGCAAATTCCTTGACCTAGAAGAGGTGTTGTTGGAGCAGTTCATCTATGGAGTCCGTGATATGAGACTCCAACGCAGGCTGTTAGCCCGGTCAGAACTTTCCCTCAACTTGGTCGTAGATGAGGCTTGGGCTACTGAGATCGCAGAGTGCACCACATCTTTTTGGCCCCTTCCTCTGTTCATCATCAAGATGGGGAAGACTACCAGGACTCTGAGGGGGGTCACAAAATCAGTCCCCTCAGAATGGCTAACAACCGAGGCGGTTATTCTACCGCCTGAGCTGCGGGGGAAAACATCTCCGCTCTCAATGTAAATTTAAGTCTGCGGTCTGCTGGCGCTGCAGCAGAAAAGGACATTTAGCCCAAGTGTGCCACGTGCCTCTGCTGTTCCAGGTTCCCGCTGACAATAAAACCAATGGCCGCTGTCGTGATCTCATCTACAAGCCTCGTGAAGACTCCCTCACTGTTTCTGAGAGAGACAGTGTTTTCGGTGAATGGTCTGTTAGCTCGGCCACGACCAGCTACCATGGCGGGTCTAAAATTCATCTCAATGTGACCATTGAAGGGCAGCACTGTCGAATGGAGTTGGACACAAGATCGGCCAAGTCCATCATTTCCTGGGACACGCTCCGCAAAATCCTACCTTCCGTCAATCGAAATCAATTGTCCGCCAACCCTTGCCGTCTTAAGGACTATCAGGGCAACCCAATTCCTATTATTGGCTGTGAGCACTTTAATGCGGCCAATTTGAGGGATGCCTCCTTTTAATTGTGGTGGCGAAGTCGTTGGCGTCCCTCCTGGGCTTAGAATGGTTCCAAGCATTAGGCTTGTCTATTGAGGGTATTAACTCGACAGAATCCAAGAATGAATTTCAAACCCTGATCCAGGAGTTCGCCGACATTTTCGACAACTCCTTAGGTGAATATAAGGGTAACTCCTGGTCACTTAATTTAGACCCGCAGATAGTGCCCATCCGTTTAAAGGTGCAGCACGTTCCCCTGGCCCTGCGGGAGAGGGTGGACGCTGAGCTGGTTAAATTGGTAGCACAGGGAGTGCTGGAGGCAGTTGATCATGCCACATGGGAAACCCCTATTGTAATCCCCTTAAAAGCCGACGGCTCAATTAGAATTTGTGGGGATTACAAATTGATGTTGAACAAGGCGCTACAAGCCCACCCCTATCCCGTCCCGGTAGCCCAGCATGTATTACATTCGTTAGGCCAGGGGAAAATCTTTGTGAAGCTCAATTTGGCGCAGGCCTACCAGCAACTGCCGGTAGACAACACTACTGCAACTGTGCAAACGATCGTAACTCACAGGGGTGCCTTTAAATGTCACCGGCTCCAATTTGGAGTCAGCATCACGCCCGGACTTTTTCAGAGTCTCATGGAGCGGTTGCTCCAAGGACTCCCTGAAGTCATTCCGTATTTCAACGATGTTCTGGTCGCTGCTAGCAGCCAACCAGAACTCGTCAGAATACTGAGGAACGTATTCCATCGCTTCCAGGAATGTGGTCTCAAGTTAAAAAAAGCTAAATATAGATTAGGAGTTCCATCTGTGGAATTCCTTGGTTATCTAATTGATGGCCGGGGAATACACCCTAACCCGGCTAAGGTGGAGGCTATTATGGCCGCCCCGATTCCAAAGAACAAAGCAGAACTGCAGGCTTTTCTAGGGCTTCTAAATTTCTATTCAGTTTTCATTCCCCATAAGGCGACGGTTGCGGAGCTGCTCCACTGCCTGCTGGACAGCACAGCCCATTGGGTTTGGACAAGCCGCGAAGCACATGCGTTTGAGGCTGTCAAATAATTATTATTATGCTGGTCCAGTACAGTGAGCGCCTTCCCTTGATTCTGGCATGTGATGCCTCTCCTTTTGGTGTGGGGGCGGTTATAAGTCACGTTTTGCCCAATGACATAGAGGCATCCATCACGTATTACTCCTGCATTTTATCAAAGGCTGAACACAATTACAGCCAAATCGATAAAGAGGCTTTGGCAGCTGTTGTGGGAGTAAAGCGGTTTCACCATTATCTTTATGGCTGGTCATTCCAATTAGTGACCGACCATAAACCGTTGCTAGGGCTGTTGGCAGGGGATCGGCCTATGCCACAAATCCTATTCTTATTCGCTAATGTACAGGCCAGGGAAACACATTGGGCATGCGGACACTCTTAGCGGTTGCCCGCTGCCTACATTAGTGACTGATCTACCCCAGTGTCTCAGGTCCTCCTGGTGGATGACTTACACCTGCCCATATCTGTCGTAGACGCCCTATCTAAATGGATTGAAGTATTCCCTATTATCTCTACCACCTCTGACACTACTATTCGAGTGCTCTCAATTTTGTTTGCCACACATGGTCTACCAGATACGGTGGTATCCGATAACAGGCCTCAATTCGGTTCTGCCACGTTCCAAACTTTTCTTGCCACCCTGGGCATCAAGCATGCCCCAGTGGCTCTCTATCATCCTGCAGGGAACGGTCTTGTCGAGCAGGCTGTCCATTCGGTGAAAGAGGCTATAGGCCATTTAGACAAAGGAAATCTGCAATCTAAATTAGCTTCCTATCTCTTAGCGCAGCATACCACCCCATGCCAGGCCAAGGGGAAAAGCCCAGCAGAGATCCTCATGGGCCGCCAGTTGCGCACCACATTGGACAGATTACACCCTTTGTATGTGGCAGTGGATCCCCAGGGTGGGACTGATCTACTTAGGTCTTTCCAGATTGGGGACTGGATATTTGCTCAGAGCTTTACGGGCAACTCTAAGTGGGTGCTGCAGCGAGTGACTCAAATAACTGGACCATGTTCCTATAGGACCCAGCTCGATGACGGATGACTATGGCAGCGCCATGTGAACCATTTGCCCCACCACCTGCCGGACGAAGGCCAGAGTTTTCTAAGCAGAACTGACGCCGATGTAATTCCTGATGCCGCCCACCGGCACACCACTTCTCCAGCTCCAGACGTGCCGGCACCAACACCCAAGGCGATCTCAGCGGAGAACTTACCTGGACAGGCAGCTTTGGCCTCGAGGGTGGAGTTTCCAGTTGATGTTGATTCACCAGAGTTGACTCCTCCTCCTGCGACAACCACTTAGGAACTGCGGAGGTCTTGGTGGGTGTACCATCGCCCCGCCTATTTAGCAGACTACACATGCACGCTCCGGGGAAAAGGAGTGTCAAGTCCTCAGACTTACGACCAGCGCAAGTTTAAGACTGTTCCCATCAGCTGTGACGCGCCGGTTTTCAGGCAGGAGAATCACAGCCTTTTGATTGGTTGCTTGCCTGACAGCCTCCATATAAATAGCTGTCAGGCACCTCCTGTCAGTTGTTCTGTTACCAGAGTTGTTAGTTAATAAAGCATCTTTAGAACCACACTGTGATCTCATCATTGCTTCATAGAACAAAGCAAAGGGAACGCCATGTCCTGTTACAACAGGAGGGCAGGAATAAGACCACGGGAGGTGCTTTATATTTGAATTAATTCTGCAAAGCTAGACTTTTGGTGGAGTTGGAATCTCTTCAGAACAGAATGCGTGCACGTTTTGCTTTTGGGACAGGTGACTTCAGGGTTTCCCTTTAGAAACCTCTATTTATTTTATTTATTTATTTAGTTTGTCACTCAAGTACAACAGGAATAAGAATAAACATGAAATAAGAACACAGGAAATGGGTACAAATAAATGGGGACAGTAGGGCAGGGACAGTAGGCATTGTTGAATACTAGCGCGGGAAAACTAGCGCGCGAACAAAGGACTCCTTCCTGATTGGTTCCCGGGCGGAGCCGGTTCAATCCTCGCCCTGATTGGCCGAGCTACTCGACGCCCCATTGGCTCCTCGTTCAAACCCGGGGGTATAAATGTAGGGCGCGAAACACGCCACGTTGAATCGCAGTTTACTATGAGCTGAATAAAGTCACTTTCCTCTTAACTCTTGTCGCGTCCTTCCCTTCGCTCCAAGATACAAAACTGGCGACGAAGGTGGGATCCCGATTCCCGCGACCACGGAGAAGAACAGCCAGCTGCCACCGCGTCTGAACCAGCTAGCACGCTATCCTCGGACCAAGAACGCCGGCAGCGAACGCGAAATTTTCTCCGTCATTCTCTCCCTCTCTCCGGCTCCACATCACGATGGCGTCATCGCTTCCTCCTTTCGCGCCATTCGGCGGAGCCACCGGAGAATCATGGGACGGGTTCATGGAGCGGTTCGAGTGCTACCTGATCGCCTCGAAAAACCAGGCTCAGACCGACGAGGAGAAGTGCAGTTTCTTCCTGTCCTGCTGTGAGCCGTCCATGTTCGCCTCTGCGAGAGCCCTGGCCGCCCCGAGGCCAGCCTACAAACTTGGGTGGGCCGAGCTGATGTCCAGGCTGAGGAACCACTACGCTCCCTCACCCTCTCTGTTTGCACGCCGTTTCGCTTTCCGCCGCCGAGTACAAAGGGCCAACGAGTCCATTAGCCATTTCCTGGAGGCTTTGCGCACCGTGGCCGCCCAGTGTGATTTCGCAGACCTGGAGGAGAATCTTGCGGAACAGTTTGTGTGCGGGGTCCGCGACGCACATTTACGCGGCCGATTACTCCGGAATCACAAGATTACCCTGATGCAAGCCGTGGAGATAGCGCGAGCAGCCGAACTCTCCGAACAATCCACGGCCGACATGGAACGCCTCCAGCTAAACCCCCCCGCACAACCCGCCGCGGGGCCGTCCACCCAGACGAACCTCGTCGACGATCTCTCCCCTGCCGAAGACGAGGAGGAGGAGGAGGAAATCGTTGGCCAGATGAGGATGCAGCCGAAGCAGAGGCCACCCCAGCAACCGCCGGCGCCCGTTCAGCCAGCATCAAACGCACCTTGCCGCGGATGTGGCGGCCGCCACAGCCGCGCAGCCTGCCCGTACCGCTCTGCCGTTTGCCGCCGCTGCCGAGGAGAAGGGCACCTCGCCAGAGTATGCCGGGCTCCCCTGCCAGCCCCGTCGTTCATGCAACCCAGCAACCAGCGCCCGGCGCCGCAACGCCGCCAGCAACCACGTCCCGCGAAGCGCACTGAGGACTGCTACTCAACCTACCAGCCCTCCAGCGCTGACTGCGTGGTCTACCAGGCATCCCACGTTCCTGCCGGCCACCGGAAAATAAGCACCGCCGTCCGGCTCGAAGGTCAGCTTTGCCAAATGGAGGTGGACTCCGGTTCATCCCGTTCTCTCCTATCTTGGGCTTTGTTCTCCCGCCTTTGCCCCGGGGTTCCCCAGAGAAAGCTGCGCCCCGCCCGGGTCTCCCTCCTAGACTACCAGGGAAATGGGATTCCCACAGCCGGGATATACCACATCCGGGTGGAATACGGGAATTTTAAAGGGAAACTCCCAGTTTTAGTCGTTAGAAACAACCTGCCCGCTCTCCTGGGGTTGGAATGGTTCTCCGCTTTGGGCCTCACCATAGAAGGGGTACACAGGGTAGTTCCCCTCGCCGTAGATAGCGTCCTAGACGAGTTCTCAGACGTATTTGATGGGAGATTGGGCTGTTATAAGGGCACCCCCATTTCCCTCTGCCTCGATCCCCAGGTCGCTCCCGTTAGACTAAAGGCACGCAGGGTTCCCTTCGCATTGCGAGCAAAAGTAGACGCAGAACTGGACAAACTTATTGAACAAGGGGTACTCGAGCCCGTAGATCACGCCCGTTGGGAAACCCCCATAGTCCTCCCGGTCAAACCCGACGGATCGGTGAGAATATGTGCCGACTACAAGTCGACCATCAATTTGGCCCTGCAGGCAAACCCGTATCCGGTTCCCGTAGTGCAGCACCTACTCCACTCCTTAGGACAGGGCCGCATTTTCGCCAAGCTAGACATGGCACAGGCCTACCAGCAGCTTCCCGTAGACGACGATGCGGCTACAGCCCAGACCATCGTCACCCACCGTGGGGCCTTCCGTTGCCGCCGTCTCCAATTCGGCGTCTCGGTTGCCCCTGGGATTTTCCAGAGCCTCATGGAGCGGTTGCTCCACGGGCTCCCAGGCGTCGTTCCCTACTTCGACGACGTCCTGGTCGCAGCCCCCAGTCACTCGGAACTCCTGAAAACACTGCGGGAGGTCCTCACACGTTTCAGGGAGGCAGGACTGAAATTAAAGCGCAGCAAATGCGAAATTGCTGTTCCCAGAGTTGAATTCTTGGGGTTCCTCATTGATGCCCAAGGCATCCACCCCACTCCTTCCAAAGTTGCCGCCATCAAAAACGCGCCCGCACCCACCTCTAGGGCGGAATTACAGGCATTCCTGGGGCTCTTAAATTTCTACGCCCCTTTTATCCCCCACAAGGCGTCACTAGCTGAGCCGCTACACCGACTACTTGACCGGTCAGCGGCCTGGAAATGGGGCAGCCGTGAAGCACACGCGTTCGCGGCTATAAAGGATATTTTAACTTCATCGGCAGTCCTAATCCAGTACAGCGATAGGATGCCTCTAATTCTGACTTGCGACGCCTCCCCCTATGGCGTAGGAGCGGTTCTGAGCCACATCCTCCCGAACGGCTCAGAAGCCCCCATAGCTTTCTATTCCCGGACACTCTCCTCCACGGAGCGGAACTACAGCCAAATCGATAAAGAGGCCCTGGCTGCAGTCTCCGGCATTAAGCGGTTCCATGACTACCTCTACGGTAGGAATTTCACCCTGGTCACGGATCACAAGCCCCTCCTGGGGCTACTGGCGGGCGACAAGCCAACTCCCCCCATTTTGTCCCCCCGCATGACTCGGTGGACGGAGTTCCTAACAGCGTATTCGTATACGCTGTTATACCGTCCGGGCAAACAGCTAGGACACGCAGACGCGCTAAGCCGTTGCCCTCTGCCAGAGACGGACACAGCCCACGTGCCCGCGCTCTCTGTTCTGTCCATCGCCGAATCCGACCTCCCTGTCTCGGCCGCGGACGTTGCAGCCTGCACAAAGGCTGACCCCGTCCTATCTCAGGTTGCTTCATGGGTTTTGAGGGGGTGGCCCACGGAAAAGGTAGCGGAAGAATTCCGTCCATTTAAAGTGCGACAAGCCGAACTCGCCCTTCACGGGGGGTGTCTTGTCTGGGGGGATAGGGTAGTGATCCCCACAGCCCTGCGGGCACGAATCCTGCCTGCACTCCATAAGAACCACCCAGGCATAGCGCGAATGAAAGCGTTAGCCCGTAGCTATGTGTGGTGGCCCTTGTTAGATTCCGAAATCGCAGATTATGTAGGCCGATGTAGAATATGCCAAAGTTCTAGGCCGAATCCCCCCACAGCCGCTCCTCGCGAGTGGGAAATCCCTAGAGGCCCATGGTCCCGTTTACATATTGATTTCGCCGGTCCCTTTCACGGCCGAAACTTTATGATAGTGGTAGATGCTTACTCTAAGTGGGTGGAGCTGGTGATCATGACCTCCACCACAGCGGAGAGTACAGTGAGGGCCCTCCGTAAGATGTTCGCTACCCATGGGTTACCGGATGTGATAGTTTCCGATAATGGCCCCCAGTTTACCTCCACCACGTTCCAAGAATTCCTGGCCGAGCAAGGAATCAGACACGCGGCCACAGCCCCCTATCACCCAGCTAGCAATGGCCGGGCGGAGCGCGCAGTTCGCTCAGCGAAAGAAGCCTTGGGCCGCATGGGCCAGGGCGACTGGCAAGAAAGAGTGGCGGCTTACCTCTTGAGCCAGCACTCCATACCCTGCCCAACGACGAATAAAAGTCCCGCAGAGCTCTTGATGGGTAGGAGATTGCGAACCTCCCTAGACAGGCTCCATCCACACTACGCAGGGGATCTGCCGAGCAACCTGGGGGCCCTCCCTTCCCACGCGTTTAAGTTAGGGGATCCGGTATGGGCCCGCTCCTTTTCCGGGGATCCACGGTGGGTTCCCGCAACCATCACAGCTCTGACCGGCCCCTGTTCCTTCAGGGTCGGCCTGGCCGACGGAGCACAATGGAGGCGCCACGTGGACCAATTAAGGCGTCGCCTTCCCGCGGAAACAGACGGCCCGAGCCCTGCGCACACCCGCTCACACCAGGAGCCAACATCGTTGATTTTTTCCCCATCGGACCGTTTCCACCCGGGGAACGAGAGGCAAGCCGATGCGAACTTTCCGGACAGGCACGCCTCAACCGGCTACTCTTTTCCTCGAAGCCCTTATCGAGACTCTGAACCTACACCCCAACCAGACTGCACGGGACCGCAACCGGACACTCCGGTTGCCACGGAAACGCCACCCCAGACAGTTGGACATTGGACAGGGGACCCGGGGCCAGCTCTCTCCCGCGGGCCCGAACCACAGGTTCACCGCCCTACCACGGACACGCCTCCGCCAGCGGGTTCCTCCCCGTCAACGACCGCCGGGGAGCCACGAAGGTCAGGGCGAGAACGCCACCGCCCCGCCTACCTACAAGACTATGTTTGCCCTTCCCAAAAGAACTCTTTGACTGGGGGGGGAGGGGTGTTGAATACTAGCGCGGGAAAACTAGCGCGCGAACAAAGGACTCCTTCCTGATTGGTTCCCGGGCGGAGCCGGTTCAATCCTCGCCCTGATTGGCCGAGCTACTCGACGCCCCATTGGCTCCTCGTTCAAACCCGGGGGTATAAATGTAGGGCGCGAAACACGCCACGTTGAATCGCAGTTTACTATGAGCTGAATAAAGTCACTTTCCTCTTAACTCTTGTCGCGTCCTTCCCTTCGCTCCAAGATACAAAAGGCATGGCGGTGCGCTTATGCACGCTCCCTTTACGGACCTCTTAGGAATGGGGTGAGGTCCACAGTAGACAGTTTAAGGTTGAAATTATGGGGGTTTGAGGATGTAACAACAGAGTCAGGTAGTGCATCTACATGTGTGTTGTGTGTGCGTTTGTGTAAACTTCACATCTATCTCTTCAAAAAGAACTTCCGGTGTCTGCATTCAAGGCGGGCAGTCGCTTTTTTCGCTGGCCGCTGCTCCCTACTCTAAAGAAGCGTCCCTTCAGCGACAGAAACCCGGCTTTATGCGTCGGCTCCGCTTCTGCGGGCGGGCAGCACCAGCTGCTTGCAGAGCGAGGAGGAGGAGGGGCTTGAGCAGGCCCGATTTCTTTCCCTATCCTGTTCGGGGGGGGGGGAGTCTGGGCCCGTCCCCTCGGAAGGGCTGCTATTGGCCGTAGAGGATGCCAGTCGACGCTTCCTGCCTGCGCCGGGAGCCGAAGGGAGAGAGAGAGAGAGAGGTTGCAAGAAAGAGGAAGCGGTAAAGCCGAGCGGAGTCGAGAGGAGGGAAGAGGTGCAGGGCGCGGTCCCTGTCATTGATCCGGGCTACTTCCCTCAATGTTCCCTCTCTTCCTTCCCTCTTAGGGCGGATTGGCCCTCGCTTCTTTCCCTTGTCTATGCGAAAGACCGAGCCGGAAGTCGGGCAGAAAGGGCGGCGCGGACGAGAGGCAAAGCTTAAACCGGGCGTTCCCGGAGAGAAAAGGGCTTTCGAGGGAGGGAGAGAGAGAGGGAAGAGCGCCTTTTCCTCTTCGTGGCCACCCGAGAGCGACCCCAGCATGGAAGCTGTCGCCAAATACGACTTCAAAGCCACCGCGGACGATGAGCTCAGTTTCAAACGGGGAGATATTCTGAAGGTAAGTAAGGTTAGGCAGGCAGGGGTAGGTGGTGGCACAAAGAAGCCGAGGTTGCCCTCTTCAGGCTTTCCCCGAAATGGGCTTCGCCTCCAGAAACTCCGTCACATCGTTCCCGAGACCTCCCTTGCTTGGTGTCGCGCTACCCCGCCTCCCACACGTTGAATTTGGCTTTGTTCAAAGTTGATGTAGAAATTGCCTTTCAAGTGTTTGGCTTGGACTGTTTTTGTATCAAGATCGGGGGTGGGGGGTAGTGGGGGTGGTCGAGCTGCGCTAAGGTTCATATATATATATATATAGATGTAGATATAAACGGATTGCTGTGTGATACTGCAAGGTTTGGGTAGTTGTCAATTATTTCCTTCCCATTTTAAATGTTTCCTCCGCTTTGGGTAGTGTCAGATTCCCTGCTACTAAGTTGTGTGTGCTCCAGGGAGGGCGAACAACAGCAGTTTGACTTTGCGCTGTTATCACAGGGTTGCTTGGAAATATTCTTCTGCTGCTGCTGCTGCTGCCCTGTGCTATCCAGATTCTTTTGGCGATGTTATTTTTTTCACACTGTGGTTTCTTATGTGCATGTTGTACGCCTATCAATCGGAGGTCACATTAATGCGTGTTGGAAAAGAAAGCTTTGTGGGTGAACTTCAACTCCCAGAATTCCCAGCAAGGGTTGTTGTAGTTAAGGATTCTGAGAATTGAAGGCCTCCTACAGACTGGGAAGTTGCCCTAGCTGGGAACTACTGCCACAGTTCATGGAAAGTAATAGTGTCTTCTCCTACTACTACTTTTTTACTAGTAATATACCCCATAAACACATTGCAGCTTTCCTTATATTTTTCTTAGTCTGTTTTCTTAGAATTACTGAGGAAAGATCTTGGAGATCTTTGTTTTAAAAAAAGCTACTCTGTTTTTCTTCTGTGTTTCCTCTCAAAGAAAGTAAGACAGAAACAGCTTATAAATTCAGTTAATAAAGTAAAGGAATAGGTTATTTGCTGTACAAACTTCATTGTCAATTTATTTTGTTAAGCTAATAAAACAGTAATAGTTGTTGAGCATCCAGGTACATTTAGAATATAGTACGTTTAATCTTTTCTGGAATATAGTTCATAGTTTTTATAAGTATATAAAGTCTTGGAACAGTTTGTGGTTAACAAAATACAACTATTTAATTTTGCAGCAGGACAATAAAGTAGTTTTAATTAAAAATATGTGTATTCTATCTAGAGGCTACAAGTTGACTAAAAATAAATGGATATGTATTTAAAAAGTTAAATCAGTCTGCTTAAGCTCTAGGATGGGAGATTTATAATGTCAAACTATAAATGTCTTTGGTCCTTCTTTGTATTAGCAAAAGATAAAACTCAGATGCCATATTCCAGGAGCAAAAAAAGAGGCTGGAGGGCTTAAAAGAAATCAGATTAGCCTTATTTTTCCTGGGTTCATGTTGGATTGAATTGTAAATATTAATGTGAATAGTTTAGTCACTAATTATATTTGGAACTTCCTTATTTTTTTAACCGATGACATATTTATTAATATATGATCCTGACATTAAGACTCAATGGTTTTCAATGTTAATCATGTGGTACATCTAATACAGGTGAGGTGGGGAAGAGAAACTAATATTCATAGATTCTTTCCAATATGGTTTAGTAAGGGGATCAAATCATAGGGAAACCCCAACTGTGCCTTGAAGAATGGTATTCCTTTCAAGTTCCTATTTAAAATGATCTTTGCCTGCAAAGTTGGATATAGGAGCACAGTTGTTGAATCATTTAAAAAAAAATGCATTGAAGCCTTACTTCATCTCATATTGCATTGCTTCCTTGGTTTCATCCAACACTTGGATCCAAAAATAGGTGTTATATGGTTTATAAAACTGGTATTGAAAATAATTAATTCTACTGAATTAATTAAATTTTAGCTTTTAATTCAGCCGTGATCTAATTTCACAATACATATTAAAAATAACCTGGTTCAAACTATCCAGTTAGTTTTATAGTCTGATAACTGAATTAGCAAAGTTCTTTTTCATTAGTACTTCAAAAGAGAAATATTTTATTGCTGTTAGGTTTTGATGTGTTTTCTGTATCACAATTGGAAAGTATAAAATTTGTTCATCAGTACTAAGTGGGAGCATAATTGAAACCTAGATATTTTTGTCTGATATCCAGTCAAAAAATTTTTTTTACTTTCATCAATTCTTGAAGAAGAAAATGTTCTGAAATATGGATGGATTGATTGAGGTCAAAATCAATAAAATATTAGTGAAACCCTTGTCTAAAGTCAGTTGTACTTATTTCCTATTAGAATTAATATCTGACAATTTAATAATTTTGACTGGGTCCAACACATTTATCATTATGCTTCACAGTTCTTGTTAGATAATATAAATTAATGAACCTTTCTGTTTCAGATCGGGATTTAGGCAAGAGGTTCGGAACCTAGCAAGTAATTACAGATGTTGTGATATTGTTCTCTACTCCATCAATCTTTTATTAAACATATCTTGGTGGGAATTGACAATAAGATACATTCAATTTCATTAATTCTTATTATGCATATGTGCATAATAATTTCCAAGTAAACATATTTAGATTTTGGTATTTATTAAATTTATTTTAATATTAAATATGCTGTACTTTTTTTACCAATCTATTTTCTTTTTGCCTTTTCTATTAACTAATAAAATATATCTATAAAACATTGGAATTATAAAAAGAAGGGCATAGAAGTTAACAATATGTTTCGATTTGCAATCTTGCTAAATTAACCTTTTATTTCTCATATAGCCACACTGAAGAATATTGATGAATACATAGAGGTAGTCCTCAAGTGAAAACAGTTATTTTAGTGACCGTTCAAAGTTACAACGGCACTGAAAAAAATGACTTGTGACCATTTTTCACACTTCTGATCATTGCAGCATCCCCATGGTCACATGATTTACATTTGGGTGCTTGATAACTTGTTCATATTTATGATGGTTGCAGTGTTCCAGAGTCATGTGATCAGCTTTTACAAACTTCTGACAGGCAAAGTCAATGGGGAAGCCAGATTCACTTAACAACTGCAGTGATTCACTTAACAAATGTGGCAAGAAAAGTTAGTCTTGGGGAAGAAAACAAAATGTATGTTCTTGGACAGATTTTAAATAAGCCCTCTTTAAAAATGTTATTTAAGTATTTTCACTGCAGGAAATGCACATATTCAGTTCTTGGCTGTTACTTGAACTGCAACTGTTACCTTCTTTGTGGTTATGTTCTGAAAGCAAATGAACTTTTGATTGAAAATTGTGTAAATTTGTTCAGTTCTGTGTTTGTATGTGTGAGTATAGTATGATCAATTTTGCTTCTCACTTTGAAAATAGGGAAATTTGTCTATTCTCAATCAACTGTCACACTATAGTGCCGTCTGGCAAAGAAAACAGATTTTCTTTTAATTTGCCTTACAAAATGTTAGAGACTATTTTTGTATTGTTCAGATGGCATGTTCAGATGGCATACTTCTCCCAAGTGACATTAAACTAGGCATGTTGTTTGACATAATTTGTTGTATTTATAAACAACATCTGCCAACTAGGCATATAGGTCAATACATAATAAAATCAAGAAAAGAGGAAAAATAATTAGGTATACCATATAATTTGAGAACAGCCCTAAAATGAGAGAGTGACAAAAATCATATATTAAAAGTCAGAGTAGGAGCTCGGAACAAAACATCCTGTGTTTGTCTTATGTTAGAACTCGAAACTAGTAATTGTTCCTGTTTTTGTCCTTAGGCCACAAAATATATAACCAGTATGTTAAATTGAACAAAGGAACTGATGATCAATATTTAAGAATAAAGAAATGTACTTTTGATTTATAAGAAGATGGGCTGCAACATTTTTGTCACATCTAAAACTCAAGTATGTTCTGGATCATTTTCAAGAGCCTAAAATGCATGGAATGTGAGTTGTGGATCATAACCTCTATAGGATTACATTTGATCCCCAACCTCTCTGCCTTTAGAAGAGATGGCAAGATACATATCAGATTACATGTTCCTAGTTGCTTCCCTTAAATATTGCCACCTTATGGGAGCTAGAAAGCATATCTTTTCCATGTCTGTTCCCCGCCCTATTGAACACTCTTGCTTCTACCCTCCTAGCCTAAGCTCTGAGATAGGAGGAGGTGACTACATGTTGGAAACACAACATGGTGCTAGGTTTTTATTTTTAATGTGTATTGTTTTAGTAGTTTTAATATGGTTTTTATGTTGTTTCACTAGTGGTGTTTTAATTCTTGATTGATAGCTGCCCAGAGTTGCTCTAAGATGGGCAGCTATATAAATATTTCAAATAATAAATATATTTTTCCAAGATTTTTAATGTTAGTATTTTAACTGTATAATGTTTCATTCTGTGGTTTATAAATGTTAACCTCTCTTCAATATTCTTTTGAGTAGAAAGCAGGATGTCAATTGAATGAAAAATAATTTAAAATTTTTGATATGTTAATATTATGCAAGTTCTGCATTCCTAAGAAATGGTGAAACCTCCAAATTGAATATAAAACATGTTCATGACAACTTGTATCAGCCGATATAGTGTTCAATGCAGGAATTGAAAACTAGAACTATACTAGTCTCCCTTTATTTCTTGTTGGTAAATATAAATTTAACCCAACAACAGTTTGTCACAAAAGCGACTGCCTATGAAACCTTCTGGATTGCGGCTGAAAGGCGAAAACAGAAGCACTATGCTCCATCCCATATTTTTATCATATTGCCCTGATAAAAAACACTAATCTCTCCCATGGTATAGCTGACAAAGTGAGGAGATGCTTAGAGGTAATACATCTACCTAATATGTAAGTTTGGGTTTGAATCCCAGAAGGGTATGGCCAGCTGGCGAGAGCTAAATAGCTTGAAATACATCTATACTAGTCTCCCTTTATTTCTTTGTCAGTAAATATAAATTTAACATAGAAATATAGTGCTTTAGTACATGCAGATAAATGCATTCATTTTAAAATGCGACATTCATTTCCTGTGTATCTTTGATATGGTTGTATTTTAGAGATGAAAAGAGCAGAATGCATATTCAGGTGTTTGTTGGGTCAATTTTTAACCATGCTGTCTTATTGTAACTTGTATGTAGGCTATTTTCATTATGCTTCTTCGGTAATACTTTAGCTTTTGTAGGCTGCAACTCAGAAGACCAATAGGCTACCCGGTATTGTTGCTTAAAACCTAATGTGCTTCTGGCAAATAAATTCTTACTCTGTTGAGATCTCTGCCAGCTGGCAACTGTTCAGATATAAAATGCATCGATACTGCTTATGGTTTGGCACATGGTGGAGAAAGGATAGATGTCCATATTTCCCCCTGGTTGATAATGAAATGAAGTCCAACCTTTATCTTGATTTAATATACTGTAGCACATCATAAGAATAGGCATCAGCTTATTTTCTAGGGATAAATGCCCTATATTTTCACTACTTAGATAATATCAGTAGGGATAGAAAACATTGTGTAAAGTGCTTAGTAGGCTGCTAATATTGGAGGTGTTGAAAATCCATGATCGTTATGTTGACAAACCTGAGCAAGAAGATGCATTGTCATCTAACTGAAGATATGTTGCTTGTTTTTTTTTTTAATCAACAAATATCAGCTGGGTTGTTGTTGTTTTTGCAAAGGGCATGTATGTTAATGTTCACATTTTTAAACGGCATTCACATTATTATTTTTCAATATGCTTGTTCTGTTTCTTTTAAAACAGAAGTCAAATAGAATCGTATGTTTCCAAAGACTTATTGCTGATCTTGCATTTTTAGTTCTCGCATAAAAACCATTTTGAAGTTCACTGTATAAGGAACATATTTGTGTAACATAAGATGAATGAGGTCAGCAAGTAATAATAGGGTTTCTTACCTAGGCTTCCTTTTCCATTTCACAGTGTGATGGTTGTTATTTGCTGCAGAGTCATGTTGAGGTTGGCAGTCTGATAAAAGCTCACTTCTAAAAACAGCAAATTAAATACATCTCTTGTGTTTGCTAGATGGAAACCCTACACATAGTAACCTGATTGTGGTGGATTGCTTAGTCATGTTTCTTAATGTCAAACATTCTCTGTACCTGACAAATTAACATCCTGGAAATTAATTTAGCTTTTTCTCTGAAATGTTTTTGACCCAAAAGTTGCTATATGATCTGCCTTATCATTTAAAATGTGGGGAAAAATATCTTTAAACCTTTTTTGAAAATGCTTTCCCAACATAGCGATGGCATCTTTATTAATATTTAAAACTAATGAGCTGTGTTACCCCAAACTATGATTTATTTAACCACAGTTTATTGAATATATCATATTGGTTAAGCCAGAAGCCATGATTTACAACAAGTGAATAGGTTCGTGCAACATTCTAAACTTGAAACAATCTTTAAAATAATCTTATATGAATATATCACAATTATTTCTTGAATTCATATCTGTAGTTATTGATTATATGGTGAAGCATTGAGTTAAATGTATGGTTTGTTATAAATTTCACATCTCCATATTCCATGGTCTCTGTAGATTCATGTTTATATACTGTATATTCATTTCTGAATCACAAAGTAATAAAAACTGAATTGTCATTAAAAGTTTCTGTAATGCCATATTGTTGAGTTAGAAATGAATAATGGAGTTAATAATTAGGATTCCACATAGGTCTAGATTCAAATAGCAAAACTTGATTTGGAATGTATAAACATGTTGCACTTCTCAGGAACACCTGAAAGCAGTTGTGTCTTTTCCTGAGATTGAGCAGCTGCTGTGCAATCTGGGGACAAGAGAAATTTATATAGTTAAAGGCCATTCTGGTTGGTGCTACATGAATTCTGAATGACATTTCACCATTCAAATTCAGTTCATGTTTTTGAAGGGTTTATGGAGTAACCATTCTAGGAAATAAGAAAAACAGTATTAATTGGGGGTGTAAGAGAGCCACTACTGGAATTGTAAGGAAGCATAAAATTAGTGAAAAATCTGCACCTATTTTCAAAACAATTAACAGAATTTAATATATTTATAATTATAATTTAATGTATTTATAATAAAATTATTGGGAGAAAAAGATAATGTACTTATGTTATAGGACATTATTTCTCAACTTTGGTATTCATACCCTTGATGCTAACATAACTATAGGATTTACTATCTCCCCAGATAAGGTATGAAGATAGACAGATTACAACAGACAGATTACAATCTGACTGTTTCTGGGAGTCCAGAATTGTAGGAGATCTAGGGACGATATTGCCAAGAGGAGCAGATTGGCTTGTTGGTCATAGGAATGACATTGAAGAGAACAAAGGTGATGCCTTCCTAATGTAGCTACAATTAAAGCTACCATATAGGGCCTGCTGTCTCCTAGACTGGTTAATATTGAAGGGAGAAGGACCAGAAGATGCAGTCATGACATTGGGTGCTTGTTAGCTAAGGGTCACTATGCTGTGTAGCTATTTTATTTTGGTTAAAACAATCCAGTGCAGAAAAATTACTTGATTTTGAATGAAACAATGTGCTATTGCATTATTATTTCAAGTGCAGTGTAGTATCTCTTAAAGAAAAATTTGAAATATTACATCAGATTCAGTTGGCTTTTCATTATTTTAGAAGCACGATGGCTCAACAGTTAAAGACAGTAAGCTTGTCAGCCTGAAAGTTGACTGCCTGGGTTCGAGACCTGAGTGCTGCATGACTGGTTGAGCTCTCGTTACTCGTCCCAGCTCCTGCCCACCTACCAGTTTGAAAGCATGCAAATGTGAGTAGATAAATAGGCACCAATTCGGTGGGAAGGTAACAGTGTTCTGTGTACCTCATCATATAGTCATGCTGGCCACATGACCACGGAAATGTGTTTGGACAATGCTGGCTCCCTCAGCTAAGAAACCGAAATTAGCATCACCTCCTAGGGTCAGACACGACTGGACAAGGGAAATTTTGGGTTAATTTGAGGAGCTTTGCTATGGTGCATTTTTTTAAAAACAATTGCATTATTAGCAAGCTGGCATTATTTGTGTGCAATACAATACAATACAATAGCAGAGTTGGAAAGGATCTTGGAGGTCTTCTAATCCAACCCCCTGCCTAGGCAGGAAACCCTATACCATTTCAGACAAATGGCTATCCAGCATCTTCTTAAAGACTTCCAGTGTTGGGGCATTCACAACTTCTGGAGGCAAGCTGTTCCACTGATTAATTGTTCTAACTGTCAGGAAATTTCTCCTCAGTTCTAAGTTGCTTCTCTCCTTGATCAGTTTCTACTCATTGCTTCTTGTTCTACCCTCAGGTGCCTTGGAGAATAGTTTGACTCCCTCTTCTTTGGGGCAACTCCTGAGATATTGGAACACTACTATCATGTCTCCTCTAGTCCTTCTTTCTCTTAAACTAGACATACCCAGTTCCTGCAACCATTCTTCATATGTTTTAGTCTCCAGTCCCCTAATCATCTTGCAGTTGTTGGGTTGGAGGAGCAGAACCGATAAGTATTAATCTAATGCCTGTGAATATAATCTCTATTTTCTCTGATGGTCCCCTATTTGTATGCAGTTCAGCCTATCTCTGCCTCTCTTTTGAAACAGTTTGCTAGTGCTGAACTGTAGCTGAGCAGCATCGTTTATTGTATTTTCCCCCCTTTCACATGATGCAGATGAAATGGATGGATGTTGCAACCATCCCCGTACGTTAGAATTCTTAATGTCTTTTTAACATGCTGCTCCTGGAGCTGATCAGTGACTGATCAGAGAGACAAAATACCATTCTTGACAACAAGTGCACATCCTTTTAATAATGTTGTAAGCCGGTAACAGCCCCCCACCCCAATCTTGTGAGCCTAATAATTATATACAGTCTCACTAGGCTTTTTTTATTTTAATCTTCTCTTCCATTCCTTTTACTGTATTTCTCCAGGGATCAAAATGGTGATGCGGTACAACAGTGGGCCATACATTTTATAGCGTGTCTGCTTATAGTGGCCTTTATTTTTAGGGGGAGGGGACTGTTTTGTAGCCGTGCTCACAATGCCTCCTTGACCTGCCAAGAACAGACCCCTCCCACTGATCCCACTGCATATGGCCTATTACTTCCACCTGTATTTGAGATCACCTTGCAGCCAGAGCAGCTAAAAGATGGTTTCTCATGCTTCCCCATTGTAGCAGTGATTTCCATATGATCTTAACTCAAGAATCTGCATGTAAGTAATATAGGACTCATTAGTGCAAATTGGGGTGGTAGCCTGAGATGATAGCTTCTGATTCCTGTGACTATTGTGGTTCAATTGGCTGATTTCCTATGGGACGACTTCCTCCCATCCTCTGCCTGCCTCTCCCACCTGTCAATCCTCTATAAGGAAGATTAGATTTCCAGGTTTCACTGTTACTTTTCTTTTCCTGTTGATTAACAGGGTGGCTATCCGGGCAGCTGATATACTTAAAAGCTGGGTTGATAAATACATTGTAAATTGTAAATGAACTATAGTGTAAGAACTTGGCTCTGCTCGGTGGCTGCCTAGTATTCGGTGATATTGTCATGTCATGTCATAAACTATTTTTTATTGCCCCAAACACAGGTGGGGCTGGGCTGCTGTTGCTTGCCTTATTATATTCCTGAACACAACAGTTCAGTCTGAGAGGGGGTCAGTAGGTATGTCTGTAGTTACATTCTGGTGATAGTGGCTACATGGCTATGTGGGATTGAATGACCTGCCATCTTTTAGTCACTTTATGGTGGCATGATGCTTTATAAAATAGTTGAAGTTGTTGAAAGCAATAATGTGCTAAATGTTTGGCAATTGTTTTAATGGAATTAAATGCTTTAGGAATTGATTGATTGTTCATTTATAAAGGTTGTATAATTGACAGCCCTATGGAGCAAAAAATAAAAATAAAATAAATGGCAGAAACTGCAAGGTGGAATTTGGTGGTGGCTTTGCAAACAATCGGTTATGTGAGCTGGAACTGGGCATGGAATTGCCAATTATCGACCTTGGATTTGGAGCCAATAAAGCAAAGTGAGCAGTAACACACAGCAGATCCCTTCTGGCTATGTAACAAGAGCACACTTTGGAGGCAGTCTGATTTAAGGCCTCATGGTTTTCCACCGGCATCATCAGAGGGTGAAATAAAGGTGTTGTGGTTTGTGTGGATTTGGTTTGTAGTTAGCAAGGTGAACAGTCAGATATAAACAGGAAAGAAAGCCCTGGCTCTGCCAGTTGGCTTGGGGCACCAAAGGAGGGGCTTCATGTTGGAGATGGCGTATAGATTAATATCAGATCTCCACCCCACCCCCACCCCCCATCTTGGTGCCATCCTCTCTTAGCTATCGTATTTTGTATTTTATATTTTGCATTTTTATACCTTTGTAGCATTTTGTTTATATAATTTTATTTTTTGATATTGTAAGCCTCCCTGTAGTAAGATTGACAGCCAATGAATGAGAGATAGAGGGAAGGAGGGAGGGAGGGAGAGAGAGAGAGGGAGGGAGAGAGAGAGAGAGAACCTAAGACAGATTCATTTGCAGTTTCTTTTTAACAGCAACATGAAGAATTTCACTCAAAAACTATATTAATGATGAAGGTAATTATTTAGCTAGGAAAAACCTGCTGCATTATAAATGCACAAATGTAGCTTCTATATTTGGAAACACTGTTTCTTAAATTTTCTAATAACATATTGGTTACCATAGCCCTTGTTTAATTTGCATGTATATTTAAAGTAGACTAAAATGACTCATAAAGTGCCTGTAGAACATTACAATCATTACATAAAATCAAGCATCTGACTTCTTAAAATAATTGTAATTGCATTTCTTTTAGTATAGCTCAGCCTTTCACATTTTATATTCCTGTAATCATTTCAACAAAGAACCTGGGTTTCACCAGGTCCTGACACACGAAAAGTCCAAAATCCTATATTTACAGGCATTCTGCTACCATATTTATCATTCAATATATATATATATATTATTTGTCATATTTGTATAGCTACCCAAATCACATATGATTCTGGAGAGCATACAGCACTCAAATAAAGTAAATCAATAGATACATTTTAAAAAACTATCAAATGACACACGAAATAGGAAAGGATGATACTAACCATAGTAAGGGAACCATCACAAAATCTCTCTGGTTCCATAGAGGGCTTCCGATGCATAACTTCTCACCTCTCTCTTCTAGGCCCGAAGAGAGGGTAAATAAACTACTAGACAGCTTGATAAATTGCTGTTTAGACAGTTTAACGACGCCAAGATTCCAGATCTGTTAAGAATAACAACCCTCTGTCAGGCTCCGCCCACCAGAAGTCACCTAAACGCTGGGAGGAAGGGAGAGGGCACCGGCTGTAGCATAGCTGCTCTGAGCCGAGGCTCATTCTGCCTTTTGCTGCAGAACGAAGGTTTTCGCTCATCCTCAGCACAATGATTTACTATGGACTTCAAACCGAGCTGAACCAATATCTGTGAACATCTTAATTGTATGTATAAATCCTTAGCTCCATTTGCAAAGAATTCCTTCTGCTGATTACTTGTTGAAAGTTCTATAAAAAAATGGCGCCGAGCTGTGTAGGAGGGGCGTGACTCGGATAGAACTTTTGCGAAGCCTAAAAGTGATTTATTACCAAGAAGTGATTTATTATCAAAACAAATAGCAATTGCTGCATAATTGGACTGCCTGGACTTTTTAATTGACTAAAGAAGATTAAACTTGAGATGGCTTCTACGCAAAAATTTCCCCCTCCTCCTCCCCCCGCATCGAAAGTGCCGGAAATTCACCAGCGCCTTCTGCTAAATTACAATCATTACTCCCTTCTACTTCTGCAGGGGACCCCCTGACAAGGGAAATTTTGCAGAAGGAATTAATCGATGCGTTAAAAAATCATGCTGATACGATGGAAGCAAAACTTAAGGAAGAGATAGTTGCTTCTAACAAACAGATGTCTGAAGAACTTATGACATGTAACCAAATGATTAGAGGGGATTTTCTGATGGCTCTGAATTCTCTATCTGGTTTTGTGTATGGCCTTGAAGAAAAGTTAGAAGATCTTAGTGACTCTAATATGAACTTGGTAATGAAGATGAAGGCGGTTCAGCAAAAGGTCAGCGATGCAGAAAATGAAATCATAATGTTACAGTATAGACAAATGGAATTTGCTTTAAGGATAAGGGGCCTCCCTGAAATTACACAAGAGAACTTGAAACAGATTCTCTCTGAAGCCTTCGACCTGATGGTGGGAAGGTCAGGAGGGAATCTTGATTGGCAAATCAAAAAGGTTTACTGTGTTAATTCCTGGCAGGCAAGAGAAAAGCATTTACCAAGAGATATAGTGGTTTATTTTGCCACTAGAGATATGAGGAACACGATATTACAGGAGTCCTATAAAAATAAGCTTCAAATCAGGGGTCAGGAGGTGACTGTCTTGAAAGAGATACCACCTAAAATGCTGAGATCTAGGAAAGACTATGCCTTTTTAGTTGAAGAGCTTAAAAATCGCCAGATACAGTTTAGATGGGACGCGCCAGCCGGCATTGCATTTAGATACCTTGGAAAAAGACATCACCTCAACACAGTATGGAAGGCCCAAGATTTCTACAGCAACATATTGAAAGCTGGACAACCCCCTCCCTCTAGATTCAGAGAAAGAGAACAAGAAGGATATGATGGAAAGCAAACCACTCAAGTATTAACAAGGGGGGATCAACTTGTCCTCTCAGAGGTACAAGAAGCTAAGGAACAAAGGCAAGACTGTGTGGTTACTAGATGAATGGAACAGGAATTAAAAACGCAACGAACACAAGCCACCATTCAGGACCCTACAGGCGTTACATCAGAAGCATTGGGAGGAGCCAGGCCAAAGCTTAAATTCCAAGATGTTCAGGTGGCTCTTAAAAAGCTTCAGGGGGCTAATGATGGCAACTAAGTTTCTAACTTGGAATGTCAATGGTTTAAATTCCGCACAGAAAAGGAAGAAAATTAATCACTATCTTAAACAATTTAAGAATGACATAATTTGTTTGCAAGAAACTCATATTAGATCAACTGATCAAAAATACCTGATTAATACAAGACTTGGACAACACTTCATAGCTTCCTCCACTGAGAAGAAAAATGGTATTGTTATATACTTAAGGAAGGATTTGAAAGCTGAATTAATTGAAGCAGATCCCCATGGAAGATATATTGCAATAGATTTGGTTTTAGAAGGGAAAAAGACACTACTATTGGGAATATATGCTCCCAATCAACAACAAGATAAATTTTACAAAATGCTTCATGCTAAATTAGTACATTGGGACTTTAGATCCTGTATATTACTGGGTGACTGGAATGGTGTCATGGATACCAAGAAAGACAAGAAGGCTCTCCGCCAAAGCACCCCAAAGCGAGCGAAACTACCTAAGTCCTTTTTTGATATGATAGAGGACTTTGAATTGAGAGATATCTGTCGAGAAAGGAATGCAGAAGAATATGACTTTACCTTTTTCTCTGATAGACATCAATCCTTTTCTAGGATCGATTTTATACTAACAACCAATGATTTGCTTTCTAGGGTAAAGAAGACGAAGATATGTTCCAGAGCCTTATCAGATCATAACCCAGTCTGGATGGAGTTGGGGGTGGGGATGCGAGTAAGAAGGTCTTGGAGACTGAATGAAAACTTATTTAGATACGAGAAAAACATCAACAAATGTAAAAAGTTGCTAAAAGAATATTTTGATTTTAATATGAACAAGGGTACATCTATGGAAATGGTATGGGATGCAAGTAAAGCGTACATGAGAGGAGTTCTGATAAATATGAATAGACTACATAGACGCAAACAGGGCGAAAGGAGGAGTGAACTTGAGAATGAAATTAGGAAGAGAGAACAGGAGTTAATCTTAAGCCCAGGAAATAAAAAGATCAAAGAAACAATCACATTATTAAAAGAGCAATTTAATATGTTAATGTCAGATCAGGTGGCTACCAATTTGCTATACGCAAAACACAACACTTTCTATAATGCAAATCAATCTGGTAGATGGTTAGCATATCTGATTAGGAAAAAACAGAAGTCTCGTAACATACCGAAATTACATTTTAAAGGAAAGGAAATGTATCAACAGGAAGAGATTCAAAAGGTTTTTCGTGAATTTTTTATAGGATTGTATACGAACGATAAAATTCAAAGCTTAGATATAGATAGATACTTGGATAAAGAAAAAATATCCATAGTTAAAGATGAGCAGAGGGAAACAACCAATAACCTTGGGGGAAATTCTACAGGCAATTAAACAGCTAAAAGCAGGGAAAGCACCAGGTACAGATGGCCTGACAGCGGTTTATTACAAAAATTTGCAGTTAGAAATGGTAGAACCACTTAAGGAATTATTTAATAAGATCCAAGTGGAAGGGAATGCATCTTGGAAGACAGCCTTTATATCTCTGATCCCCAAAGAAGATCAAGACCCTACTCATCCAAAAAATTATAGACCCATATCATTACTTAATATAGATTATAAAATCTTTTCTAAAATACTAGCGAATAGGTTAATGTTTGTTATTCAACAATTGATTCATAACAATCAAACAGGTTTTATTCAAGGGAGACTTATGAGAACTAACATAAGATTAATCCTTAACATATTAGAATGTTAAAGAAGAACAATCAAATCCCTGCGGCGCTTATATTTTTAGATGCTAAAAAAGCCTTTGATCGAGTGAATTGGCAATTCCTGCTGAAAACATTGCAAAAAATGCAGATAGGAGACCACTTTTTACAATCAATCAAAGCAATATATCAGGAACAAACAGGCCAAATTATAGTTAATGGAAGCTTAACAGATTCATTTAAAATCGAGAGAGGTACAAGGCAGGGGTGTCCCTTGTCCCCATTATTGTTTATTATAACATTAGAATTATTGTTGAATAAAATATGGGGTTCAGGGGACCTACAGGGAATCAGGATTAGGCAGCAAGAATACAGAGTACGGGCCTTTGCGGATGACTTGGTTGTAACATTAACACAACCACAGGAATCTGGTAAGGTCTTAATGAATATAATTAATATGGTCAAGTGTCAGGATTTAAAATAAACTTAGGGAAAACAAAGACATTAGCTATAAATATGAATACTAAACAAAGGGAAGAACTAGAAGGGAAGACAGGTTGTGAAATAGTTAAAAAGGTCAAATACTTAGGAGTTTATATTTCAACCTCAAACGGGAAGTTATATAAGCACAATTATGAACCACTATGGTATAGCATACAGACAGAAATGAAAAAATGGGAGAAATTACAGTTATCTCTGTTAGGAAGAATAGCAGCCGTGAAAATGAATATTTTACCTAAATTTTTATTTCTTTTTCAAACGCTACCAATACTTAAAAATGATGCAAATTTGTTAGAATGGCAGAAGGGTATTAATAAATTTGTATGGTTAGGTAAGAAGCCGAGAGTAAAACTTAAAATAATGCAGGATGTGTGCAAAAGAGAAGGTTTGAAATTACCCAATTTAAAACCATATTATGATGCAGTAGTTTTATCTATAATTAGTGATTGGATCAACTTAACAGCTGATAGAATATTCGATATTGAAGGGTATGATTTGGTATATGGTTGGCATGCTTATTTGCTATATAACAAAAAGGTGGATAAGAACTTTAAAAGTCATATTTTAAGGAATGCCTTACTGCGGGTTTGGAAAAAATATCAATATAAACTAAATGATAAGTTACTTATGTGGGCTATCCCTAGACATGCAATAGAAAATATGAACATTGTACAAAAACAGGATATAATTACTTATAGGCAGCTTCTTATTGTAGAGAGAGGTATACCACAACTGAAATCTTTGGATATATTAAAAAAGGAAAAGGTAATTCAAACATGGTTTCAGTACGGGCAGTTACAGGCTAGATGGAAAATAGATAAAAAAACTGGCTTTATGCAAGTCGAGAATAATTTATTTAAACAAATTAGAGACCAAAGTTCAATGCATATAAAAGATTATATAATGTAATAATAGAAATTGACTCTGAAACAGAGCTAGTTAAAGACTGCATGATTAAATGGGCTCAAAATGTTGAAGAACCAATAATGTTGGATACATGGGAGAAGATATGGGTGAGAAATGTAAAATTTACACATGCCCAAAACCTGAGATAAAATTTTTACAAGATGTTTTACAGATGGCATCTAGATCCTAAAAAAATGGCTTCTATGTATTTGAATTTACAATCTAAATGCTGGAGATGTGATTGTATGGATGCTACATATTTTCATATATGGTGGACTTGCAAAAAGGTTAAGGCATTTTGGATAAAAATATGGTGGATTATACAAAATGTTCTCAAAAAAAGGATAAAGTTCACCCCCCCAGCTATTTTTGTTAGGTATAATTACTGACTGTACAGCAGTAGAGATTAACTTGATTTTGCACTTGATAACTGCAGCTAGATTGTTGGTGGCGCAATACTGGAAGAAGGAAGATTTGCCTACTATCCAAGAATAGACATTGAAGGTCACAAATTTAGCAGAGATGGCTAAAATATCTGCATATCTTAAGGACTATTCAAACGAGAGATATAAACGAGATTGGAATAAATGGATTGACTATATTCAAAATAAATATGGGTCTAGGAAATTTCAGATAGCTTATGATTAAGATCAGGAATGATACAAATTGTTTATAGTTAGCCTAGCAATGAGGAGCTAAGCTCAATTCAAAGACGTTATTAATTTTCTACTTTCTCTTTAAGTATATTTTAAGCTTTATTTGTTAAAGATTTATACCTTGTATTGGTTCTGGGAAGTCGGGAGGGGGAAGGCTTGGGGGGGTTGGGGGGAGGGGGGGAGGGAGCGGAGTTTACTAAGTTGGAGGAGGGGGGTTGGACTTTAAGGTATTACGATTGTACATGTACACTGCTATTTCTTCTTTTTATTGAAATGGAATTATAAATACCTTCAACACAAAAGGGAGTTTGCTCAGAAACTGAAATACACTAAGTGAATTAGAGGAAGAGTGGGAAGTAGAGGAGAGAAGAAAGATAGGAAGAGAGGGACAGGAGAGAGGGTGAGGGGGGAAGAGGAGGTACAAGGAGGAGTGGTAAGGGGAGAGAGGAGAAGGAGAAAGGAAGGGGAAGTAGAGTAGAAAATGATGGAGGGAGGAAAGGATGTAGAAAGGGGGAGGAGAGAGGGGGAAGAAAGTGTCGTATAAGGCATAAATATGGTGTATGGAGAGCAGAAGAGCCAATAACTGGTTTTTTTTTCCTTTGGTAGTTGATGGTAAGATGAATTGATGTAATTACTTAATAATACAACATGATATTGACTATGTATACATGTGATTATATGCTATGAAAATGGAAAATAAAAAAAAATTCTATCAAAAAAAAAATCTCTCTGGTTCCTTGAGACCTCCAGGCCTGATAGGATAGCCGGGTCTAGAGGGACTAGCACAGATTTGGAAGGGATGGAGCTAATCTCACTTCCAGTGGACACTGTGACAGAGAAGGCCTACATCCAGTGATTCGGCCAATGCAATTTCCTGTAGCATGCCTTCTCTGTCAGACAGATGGGTTGGGTGGAGGGTAATCCGGCACAGGCAGGAAAGTGCCTCATGCCATAAAGAGCTTTAAAGATCAGAACCAGCACCTTGAATTGGATCTGAAAACAAACTAGCAACAAAGCAGAGGTATACCACTTTAGGGGCACACATAACTTTACTTTTGCAATTTGCACCATCAGAAGCTTCTGTATACTCTTCCATGGCAGCCCCATGTAGAGTCCTTACTCTATAATAATAGAGTAGTAGCAGAGTAAAGCTTCAGTTATGCGTGCACTTGCAAGGCTGTAGGCTCCCCTAAAACCTAGGTTTATTTCTGAGTATGTATGAACTGAAACTTAGCTGGTTTCCAAGGGGCACTCCCCACCCCCACCTGTCTGCAGAGAAATAACTGAATGTCTTGTTGCTTTAAAAGCTCAAAAGTAATGCAAGAGGAAGGCTTTAAGCAGGCAGAGGAGAAATCATATTGCTATCGTGGGTTTAGAAAAGGAGCTAAAAACTTCAAAGATATTATTTGGTGATTTGTAGGCAAGGACTGCTTCAGGAAGGGGGGGGGGAGAGGAAGCAGGCACAAAAGCCAGGAAAGAGGCAGCTGACAGACCAACCACACTACCTGCCCTATGTTGTGGATTGCTAGGGAGTTGTCCTATTCTATCTGAATTGCCATGCTTGTGTGTGTTGATGAAAACAAACTTTTTCAATAGGGTTCCAGCAGTGCTGCTGGTCCTTAAAATTAATAGCGTGTTTATAAAGAAAAAAACAAAGTATGCTGGAGTTATTGCAACAACTAATTGTGGAGAAAAGCTTTCAGTTGACTTACATTACAATAGTATCATTATATTCCCAGACATTTAATTAAATGTCTGTAGATTCAGTTTTGTGTGGGTCTGCATAATGCTTTTCTTATATTTGTACCATAATGTTTCTGGATTGTATATGAGAGCTTGCCCACTCATGCAATTTACTTTGGGAGGTGAAAGATTACTCTTGAGTTATTGCTGAGTTAGCAGTTGTAATAGACAATACTAGTATGTCTGACTAAATCAACTTTACTTTTTCATGATAGCAGCCATTTAATATTTAACATTGTTCTCGGAAGCAGTATGGGTAAACCTGGGTAATAGAACACTGCTTGATTAGGCTTTTGGACCTTTTCAAGGATACCAGGAATTAATAAAGTAGTGCATTTGGGTTACATAAAACTGGTTCGTTCTTTTTATATCGAGGGAGTTGATAAGCTAGGAGTTAGATAGGGCACCTAAGCAGTCAATACAGGTTAGGGTTCTGCAGGAATTCAGACTTGAATGCAAAAAAGGGTTTCAGAGCATGCAGGAGAACTCAGGTAATGCCTGCCAAACACACCTTTAAAGTGACTGTGTGGGATTTGGGGGCATCAGATTGCAGGTGCAGAAGGCAGCCACAAAATCAAAGGAAAACAGAGACGTCTTTAAAGAGCTGCAGACAGGTTTTGTACATAAGAGGTTCCATGCACTCTGAAACACCTTCATGCACTTGAGTCCAAAGTGCTGCCCAGCCCTCATACAAATAATGTCTGGTAGTTTGCCAATATATCAGTAGCACCCAATAAAATGGAAAGTATGAGGTAAGGTAGGCTAAGTGCATAAACCTGGAACAGACGGTTAAGCAATTACAGCTACATTTTGAAAGACTGCAATTATTTTCAAGTTATTTTGTTTGTATTAAATACATCTGAGAGGCTATTATTTTCCCCGATTCTTACATCTAAATGAAGGCTAGTATTTACTTAATTCTTTTGCATTATTAATTAACTGCATTTGTAATTATCTGTGCAATATAAAAGGAGTACAAACATGTTGATCCAAAAATAGAATCATAACATCAAAAGCAACACAAAGTCATTTTTTAATAATTTGATTTATATCCTGCCTTTCTTCCAGAATGGTATGTATTCAAGACAGCATATATTGCATTCCCTACTCCATTCCCCCCCCCCCGCCCCCAACAACAAATTGTTAGGTGGATTAGGCTGCGAAAGAGCGGTTAAGTCCAAAATTAACCCAGCATGCTTTTCATGATATTGATGGACTTGGAACATTGGTTTTTCCAGCCTTAATCACACACCCTATCTAGGCCTTTCAATCTTTTTACTCTTGAAGAATCCTTGAAATAATTTTTGGATATTAGGGAAACCCTGCATAAAGATAGCAAACTATACAAAGATTACACTGTGCATAGCTGTACAATACAATCCATATGCAATGTTTATACCAATAGCAAAGCAATAGACTTGGTGCGTAAAAATGTCCATCGTAGTGAGTATTAGCGGTGGGCAAAGTTAAAAATTTCATGGAACTTCAGTTGATAAAGATTGCCTTATCTATTACAGCTACTTCTTGACTTACATCCACAATTGAGCCCAAAATTTATGTTATTAAGTGGGACATTTGCTAAGTGAGGTTTGCCCCATGTTATGATATTTTTGCCCTAGTTGTTAAGTGAATCACTGAAGTTAAATTAGTAACACGGTCGTTAAGTGTATCTGGCTTCTCTATTGACACTGCAACCATCATAAATATGAACCAATTTCAAGCATCTGAATTTTGATCATGTGACCATGGGAATGCTGCAACAGTCATAAGTGTGAAAAATGGCATAAGTCACTTTTTTCAGTGCTGTTGTAACTTTGAACAATCACTAAATGAACTGTTGGACAACACGTACTTCAGTTTGGATCCACCACAGCTACATTAAAAGCATTGATTTTAATCCTTTGAGGCCTAATTACACACCCTACATAAACCAAAGACTTTTCATTGAATGCTGGAAGGACCACATGATACCCAACACATATAAAATGGCTTCCAATGCAGTCTCCTAAATCTTATATGTAATCTTTGACCTATCTTAAAATCATGAGTAATTTTCAGAAATACATATAGATGTTCAATCACAAACTCAGTATTAAGATAGTAAAATGAATGTGTTTATTGTATTTTTCAGGGCTAAGTTGGTCTGTCACATTGGAAAGTTGCATGCAACAATCTTAATTAAATTTAATTTTACACTTCAGCCTATGAGAAAAGAAATTATATTCCCTCCTTAATTCCCATAATGCTGTATCAACCAGTTTTTAAAACTTTTCAAATTTGGCTCCTGTTTAAAAGTTACTTTTTCTTCTAGCATGCCAACAAACATCTTACACTGCATATGAATTTTGAAATCAGTGTGGTGTATTAAACAACAGTTTTAAAAATGTATTTCCATCATCAGCTGTTTGTAAACATTAGAACCTGCATAGATATTTCAAGATCTCCCTGTTCTAAAATTTATGGACATGGAGCATTATGTTAAATACAACTATGGATTGATATTACTAATATGTTTTTAAAATTATGTATTTAAGCATGTTAGCAATGTCACTTCACTACCACATCTAACTCTATGTTTTGTCTTAAAGCTTATTTTCCACATAATATAGTTATGAAAAAGAATTAAGGATGATTTCATGGAAGTGATCAGTTTCCAAATATTTTTCTGCATTTGGTTTAATCGAATAGCTGTAATTTTGATGAGGTTTATAGCTTTGTTAGTAATGTTGCTGCTGCTTTGTTAGAGTCAGCTGCTATCTTGTCCTGTATTAAATTGAGTATCAACATTTTAGTTAAACTAAATATTACAGAGGCATGATTTTTGCTTTTAAAAGATACTAAGTTCTTATATTCACCTCTGATTTGTTAGAATTTAAAATATTTCTAACAACATAGCAAATACAAATGTAAGTGAAATATATTTCACTTATGTTGATATTGAGATTTATAGTAGGTTGTTGGCTATCCAACTATCATTTAGTGAATTAAGTTTAAGCAATAAAACCTTTGTTCTTTGCTTTTGTATTATTCACTTGTGAGTTAAGATTACATCTAATTTGTAGGCGTTCAAGGATCATAAGATTTCTAAGAAGCATCTGTAGCTATTTATTTGAACGACAATTTGTAGGCCTTTTTGCTCTGTTTTAAATCTTGGAGAAAATAAGAATGAGAAGATGTTCTCCCACTGGGCTCTTCTATTACAACAATAATGATGCTACTGGCCATAGGCGTTTTCAAATCTTGCTTAATCATATGTAGGATTAGATAGCCCTTTATTGATCTTGTGGGTTTAATATTTATATTACTATAGTCAATAAGATTTGGGTGCTACGTTACTGGCCCTTGAAAGCACAACAAACCTGTAGAAAGCAGACTAGGTTATTTTCCCAATTTCTAAATTCTTTGTTTTAATGGCTCTTAGAATTGTATTGCATGGAAGCTGTGCCTCTTGGAAATGTTTTTTTATTTGCTTCTTAAAGTCTAAGTCATAATGTGTATTGATTTATGTAATTGCTGTCTTGATAGTCATTGTTTTATGAAGATGAAATTCCTATTATATGGTTTGTCTATCTTTTCTCCAAAGTCTGCTGTGAGAAAAAAAGGATCTCTTCAGAATTTTTGTTTGTTTGTTTAATATGAGGTATGGCCACTTGGTAATATTCAAATAATTTTCATAGAGGTGTTTTACATTGCACACTCATTTTTTTGGGAGAACGTTATCTCTAATCATAGCTGTTAAAACAACTGAGCAACCATATTATAGGAAGAACCTTTCAAAGTCTGCAACAATTTTCTAGGTGATGGGCAGTCATTATCCCTTTGTCTGAATTATTATTTGAAAATGAGTAAGAGCTTCATGAGTCTGATTGCCCAAACTCATTAGAAAAGGGAGTGCACAACTTTTTTTTTTTTTTTTTTTGCTCAAGGGCTCTACGGGGCTTTATGTTGCATGCTGAGGCTACACTTCAATTGGGAATAAATTTTTATTTGTATATGTGTTTTATGTAAGCATTATAGCAACTCATCCCTCCTAATGAAATGTACTTTTTTTTAAATGGTGGAAATTTTTGAAAATCTTTCTTTCAGTGTATGGAAATGAAGATTTAGTAATCTCCCCCAGATTCCTCAAAATGTTTGTTAGAATAATTTACAAAACGTAGTGATTAATTCAGAAGGGTGGTATGTGAAGAAATGCTAGCTGCAAAAGCAGTTTCTCAATAATTAGTATCATTTATAGAAAAAGGAGTTTCTGATGAGTAATTTTTACAGATGTGACATGCCAAAAATTAACAGTTGAGCCTTTGTGAGATCTACCTAGATTATAAAAGCCTTTAAATGTTATGAAAACCAAGAGAGGAACAATATCTACTATTTGGCTTTTGTTTCTGATAGCATCTCTGCCGTAATTTTGCATCTTCAAGCTATTATCTTGCCTAGATATTTTATCTAGATATGCTTTCCTTTGGCTCAGATTGCTTTGCTTAGTTTGCTTAGTTTGCTTTTTTAATTGTTCCTTTCATCTTTTCGTAGCTATCTGGCAAACCTGAATCAGAATCAAAGTGATGTGTCAGAATCAAACAGTGTAGAATGTTTTTGCACACATATTCAGATGCTTTCATGGGTAAGCAAGCTATCCTGTTTCCCTGAAAATAAGCCCTCCCCGGATAATAAGCCCAATTGGGCTTTTGAGCATGTGTATGAAAATAGGCCTCCCCCGAAAATAAGCCGTCCCCAAAAATATTGCAACACAGCAGTAGCCATGAGGTGACCACGCTCGCCGCCTCCTGTACCTCAAAACTTATAAGACCTCCCCGAAAATAAAGTCAAATGCTTAATTTGGGGGTCAAAAGAAAATAAGACCCTGTCTTATTTTGGGGGGAAACACGGTATTAGGTAAGGAAACCTAATAGTTGTAAGGATGTACTGTATACTTTTTAGCAGCACAACCTTTTTCTTAACATTGACGTCTTCCTATGATTTTCCAGAAAAGAGATGAAGAATTATTACTATCATTTTTTAAAATTCTGTAAGAAAGCATCAAAACATTTGTGAAAACTTAAACTTGTTGCATAAATATTTGTCTATCATGAAAGTTTTTGCAGCAGGAATGGCAAGGTGAGATGCTGTTGTTGAAAATTGGAAATTTATTAGACGTGTGTGTGTGTGTGCGCGCACACAGGATCTATGGTATTTTTGTCTGTGAAAGAGATGACTGTGAAAGATACATGTAGGCAGGGGGGGGGAATGAAGAAACTCTTTAGAAGCACCTCGTGTTCTGCACATAAATAGACCAGAGATAATATATGTAGGCCAAATAGAATGAATTCCATAAAGGTGGGGTGTCTTTTAGATTCTGGAGGAGATATAGGAGAGTTGTGTTTGATATCATACATTGATATGATCACATAAAATGGGAATGGGTCTGGTAGATTTTTCCCTATTAATAAACTATACTAAAAAGCATATGCTTTCATTAGCTGCAGCTCATTTCATTATAAAAGTATAGTTTTATAATTGGTCACTTAGTGATCTTTAAAATTGCAACAGACCCTGAAAATCGGACTTATGACCTGACTTAGAAGTTCTGCCCCACGTCCCTGCAGTCATGTGGCCACAATTTAGGCACTCGACTACTGGCCTGCATTTAAGGCTGGTTGATACATCCCACTTGTACTTGTGATATACAACTCCCCCCCCCAAACTGACATTTACTTCTGGTTTCCATGAAAACCACTACATAGCAAACAATAGATTCCCTTAATGACTACTTCAGAAAAGGTCATAAAATCAGTCCAGTCATGGGGTGATCCTCTTTACAACCATCACAATTTATGACTGAAATTGTGGACTCAGTTATGGTCATAACCTGAGGACTACCTGTATGCACAGAGTGTGAGAAACAGCCAGATTACAGCCCATGAGGAAGAGAGGAGACCAGACCAGAGGAACAGGAGACCTGGATGATCCATGACTCAAAGAGTATGAAGCAGCTAAAGGGACCCTGCACCAAATGGGGGAGAAAAGGATTGAAACCAGGACTTGAACTGAGTACCCTTGCAAGGCGAAACCCAGGTAGTTGGGTTACCCAGTTAATTTGGGTGAAGTGGAAATAATTTATCTTTGCTCTTTTGCAAAAGCACAAATAGGTAGCAAAGGAACACAATTAACTTTCCAAAAGTTGTAAATAAGTAATTGGAGGTGGTGGAATGAGGTGGGTAGTAGGTGAAAAAGGTTTGCTGACAAAGAACTATTAAGGTATTATCGAGGATGTCATTTTAGCATTTTGCATGTAAACTATGACCATATTACTGTAAGCAGCTGTATATAAGAATAAACAGAAGTGATATTGGTCTGCTGACTCTATATGTGTCTGCATTGTTCTCTGTCCTCGCTTTCCTCCAACAGCAGATGAATGGAATACAGTGTGAAAGGATTGTTGGGTTAGTATATGTAAAAATAGAGAATTATAGGTAGTGAAAATTATCTAAAGAAAATGATTTCTAAGTAAATAATAATTGTGCAGTTATGTAAAAAGTACTCCCTCATAAGTATCTGATGAAGCTATTGTGAGCAGTGTTGCTTAAGTAATAATGAGTTGGTTAGTATATTAGTCAGGATTTGGAATTCTTTGTACTTGGACAACAATATCGATCAGTTATTTTGCCTTATTTAAGTTTTGAATGTCATAAATGTTCTCTTAGAAATGCATAATTGGTCTTGAAGCTTCAGATTTTGTGTTGGGTTGCATGTTCAGTGAGAAAAACAAAAGACAATAACAAGATAGAGAAAGCATGCAGAGCATGGCTTCCGAAATTCTTCTTAGCCCTTAAAAAATGGAATTGCTCTACACATCATGACTGGGAATGATGAAGAATGGGGGCTTATAACGGAGAGCTCCCCAACTTATAACAAGCAGTCGCTTTATTATACAATGTCAAGATTGGCATGTGGCTGTGGTCACTTTGATCCATGCTTAATGGCATCCTTTTTTGACTTATGCATTCTGTCTAATTTTACTACCGCTGGTTGCATGCAGACCAGCTATGTTGATGGTTTAGGTAGGAGACTTATAAAATACAACTCCGCTAGATTTATGGAAAAAGAAATAATAGTAGTGTCAGCCTCTGCTTCGATGCTGCTTTTCGGCTCCCATTGAAAGGGAGAGAGGGGGCATGGTATTTGGGAGGGGAATCATTATGTGCTGGAGGGTTGTTATTAGAAGCTGTCCTGACCATCTCTCTGTGCATGTGGAAGAAGGGAGTTTCCCGCCAAGGCCAACTGTTCAGCATTCCAACCTGATGATGCTTTTTGAAGATATCTTCCACCTGACAGTTGGGTGAATTATTATTGGACTATGAAATGGGGTGCCAAGGGGAGGGGATTGAATTATACATGATATCCATTGCTTTCGCGCCAATTTACTCAGACTCAGTTTTGCTTTGCTACTCATCGTTTGTAATTAGTAAAAGTACACTTAATTCTAAGAATGGAGTTGAGTGGTTTCTTTCCTGATTATTAAATGAAGCAGCACCTGACATTAAGCTGAGTCTCACCTCGCACCCAACCCGGAGTGAACACCTTCCGAGGAGGGTACCCTCACAGGAAAAAAAAGATGTCTTTACACGACAGTGACCAGGAAGGAGAAATGGGAGCAACGGCGGCACCATCATTAACAGAAATGCTGGGCGATCTGAGACTGGAGGAACCTACTGTTTGACCCAGGTGGACTTGGGGAGTGGGACAGAAAGAGGAACCTGATGAACCACTAACTGAAGTCACAAGGAGGAGGCCCAGGAAACCAGCTCCTGACTGGCGTGGCTCTAAGGATGAAGACTACAAGATGTCCCAAGCAATGATACTCCTCGAAGAGGCATGGGGCGAACTACGGGCTCGAGAGAGAGAGAGTGCTGTGGAAAGGGGACCGGTGGAGGAACTAGAGAGAAGGTACCCGTTGCTTAGCTTAAGGGAGACTGGGGGGGGGGGGCGAAGGGGAATGTGCACAAGAAAACCCAGCACCGACCTCTCCCCCTGCAGCTAGAGACATTCCGAGAGCAAGGGGGGGGGGGCAGGCAATGCCGGATGGCTAAGGTCCCACCCTTAAGCGTAAAGTATGAGGGAGAACCCAGTGGTTTGGGGTTATTTATAATTCAGGTTTGGAATTATATGCAAATATATGGGCCTGATCTGGACTCTGATGAAGTTATAATAAGAATAGTGTTAATGGCCCTAGAGAAGAAAGCAGCTGACTGGATGGTCGGATTACATAATAGTGACTCCCCTCTCCTGAGGAATTTTGATGGCTTTATGGCAGCAATGAGGAGACGCTTTGACGATCCGAGCACCGGGCTAGACTAAAATTTACGACCCTCAGACAGGGGAAAAAGACTGTGCCTAAATATGTACAGGAATTCCAAGAATTATCAGCTTATATGAGGGGATGGTCTGAAGAAGCCTTGCTAGATCGGTTCGCAGATGGCTTGAACAAAGACGTTTACCAGTAGTGCGTAAACAGAAGAATTCCCCTCCGCTTAGAACCTTGGTACGAACATGCTGCAGATATTGAAGTTGATTTGGCTAGACTTCATTACAAGGAAAAGGGAGAAGCTGAGGATTCCCCTCCCCCCACTAAATCTCCCCTCCCAAAGGTGCAGAAAGGGGGAAGGGGAGGATTCCCAGGCAAGCCCAAGCCTTCCACCTGCTTCAGCTGTGAATTGCCGAGTCAAGATGACCCACACTGCTCCGCCCCCCCCCTGAGGGAGAAAAAACCCGAGAAGCCTCCCAGCAAGAAAAAAGAACCTGTTTTGAAGGGGGAGGAGATTTCTTGACACTTCGAGCCAGAGGAAGGGGGGGCGGAAGCCCCAGTTCATCTGATAACAGTGACTATGAGGAAACAGACTGCTGGGTAAGTTCCCACTCGGGGCCCATGCTTATCCCAGTTGAGCTTAGAATGCCCTCTTCTGACACAAAGGAGAAAATTCTGGCTCTTTTAGATTCTGGTTGCTCACATTGCATTATAAGCCCAGAGATAGTTGAGAAGATGGACTTGAAACTGAGAGCTTTGAAAATCCCAATTGCATTTTGCCAATTAGATGGCTCTATTGCGGGGGCGGTCCTGCTCATTTTTCTACTGAACCCATCGAGATGTGGCTGGGAACCCACCAAGAAATGATAACTCTTATTGTGGCCCCAGGGATGGACCGACCCCTTATTTTAGGACTCCCCTGGCTCCGTATATGGAACCCACGCATTTAATGGAGAGATGGGTGGTTGCAGATTCGGTCTGCCACACCCCCTGAGGGGAAAATGGAGACTCCGGAGTCTGATGACACTGTTCCAAAACTAGCAGCCAGAGGGCAGGAAAAAATTGAGGGGGAGGAAAGAATTCCGAAGGAATATTGGGACCTGAAAGATGTTTTCAGTGAAAAATCTTCTGATAGGTTGCCCCCTCATAGGGCTACGGATATCACCATTGATATTCTACCTGGGGTAAAGCTCCCAAAACCCCAAATATATTCAATCAATAGCAATAGCAGTTAGACTTATATACCGCTTCATAGGGCTTTCAGCCCTCTCTAAGCGGTTTACAGAGTCAGCATATTGCCCCCAACAACAATCCGGGTCCTCATTTTACCCACCTCGGAAGGATGGAAGGCTGAGTCAACCCTGAGCCGGTGAGATTTGAACAGCCGAACTGCAGAACTGCAGTCAGCTGAAGTAGCTTGCAGTGCTGCATTTAACCACTGCGCCACCTCGGCTCATCTCGGCTCACCCCTAGGAAGATGGACGAAATGAGGACTTTCATTGATAAAAACTTGGAAAGGGGCTTCATTGAACCAGCGAGGCCCAAAGTAGCTACCCCAGTGTTGTTCAGAGAAAAGAAAGATGGCTCCTTCAGATTATGTGTGAATTTCAAAAACCTGAACTGCATCTCTGCCCAAAAACTCTACCCTTTACCACTAATGAAGGACATGCTAGCCCAACTAGGGAAGGGGAGAATTTTCACTAAATTGGATCTATAGGAAGCATACTATCGGGTCAGAATTAAGGAGGGAGACGAATGGAAGACTGCTGTCAACTGCCTCCTTGGTTGTTTCCAGTTTCGAGTCATGCCATTTGGCCTCCAGGGGGCGCCAGCAGTCTTCATGCAACTAAGTAATGAAGTTTTGCATGACCATCTTTACAAAGGCGTGATGGTCTATTTAGACGATATCCTTATTTACACGGAAACACGTAAAGAACACGTAAAGCTTGTTCGCACTGTTCTGAAGAAGCTCCGTGCTGCAGAACTTTATGCCAAATTGTCCAAGTGCGAATTTCATCAGGAGAGGGTTGATTACCTGGGCTATCGGATCTCCCACAAGGGAATAGAAATGGACCCAGCAAAGGTTAAGGCTGTCACTGAATGGGAGGCCCCACACGTAAGCAATTACAGAGGTTTTGGGGGTTTGCTAACTTCTATCGTCAATTTATTCCCTCATTCGCTAAGATAGCTCTCCCTATCACTAACCTCCTTAAATCGAAGGGAGGAGCAAAGCCCAAACCTAGCAAACCGTTGAACTGGACTATGGAGTGTCAGGCTGCTTTCGAAAAGTTGAAACGCCTGTTTCCAGAGGAACCGGTCCTGAAACACCCAAACATGGATGCGCCTTTTGTGGTCCAGGCTGATGCCAGTGATGTGGCGGTGGGGGCAGTACTGCTTCAAGCAAATGCCCAAGGTAAATTACAGCCCTGTCCTTGCACCTCTCGCAAGCTGACCGACACTGAGAGACGCTGGGCTATTTGGGAAAGGGAGGCTTTTGCTGTTCGTTGGGCTTTGTCAACCTAGCACCACTTTCTAGAGGGCGCTAAACACCCTTTTGAGATGTGGACTGACCATAAGAACTTGGAGGCATTGAAAACCCCCAGGAAGCTGTCTCCCAAACAGATGCGCTGGGCTCAACATTTCAATAGGTTCAATTTTACTTTGAAACACATTCCGGGAGGGAAGAATTTTATGGCTGATGCTTTGTCCAGGCTTCCGCAGTACAACAGTTCAAAGCTCAGTGTGGTCCAGCCTGTCATTCCCACAAGAAGTCTGGCTGCTCCTGTTGTCACTAGAAGTCAGACAACTTCTAAGCTAGAGGTTACAAAAAACTTTATCTCTGAACTAAAGGGGGCCCTTAGAAAGGATGATTGGTTCCAGCAACACATGAATGTGTTCCACGCAGGAAGGTGGAACAGATTAAGTGGTTCCACCCCAGAGACCTGATGGACCCGTTGGGATTTCAGAAGGAGCTTGGGGAGATACCTGACTCTCTTGCCCACAATCCGGCAGAGTCCCTGGTCGCCGCTTGGAATACAGCGGCGACTGGGTCCCTGGATCGGATTGCGCCTTTGCGGCCTCTCCGCAGCAGTGGATCCAGGAGGGCTCCTTGGTTTACTGAGTAACTCCGGGAGATGAAGCGCCAAAAGAGATGCCTAGAGCGATGCTGGAGGGCTAGTAACTCCGAATCCGACTGAACACTGCTAAGAGCCTTTATTAGGACTTATCTAGTGGCGATACGGGTGGCAAAATGTGCACATTTTTCCGCTCTCATTGCGTCTGCAGAATCTCGCCCAGTCGCCCTGTTTAGGATAACCCGTTCCCTCCTGAATGGGGGGGAAACGGGGGATGCCTTGCAGGGTCGAGCTGAGGAGTTTGCTCAGTTTCTGTCGGACAAAATCGCTCAGACTTGGACAGACCTGGACTCCATTTGGACAGAACCAGCAGAGATGCCGAGGGAGGGTCTTGCTCAGACTTTCTGGAATGAGTTCCAGCTTGTCAACCCTGATGAAGTGGATAAGGCCATGGGAGCGATGAGTGCCTCCACCTGTTTACTGGATCCGTGCCCCTCCTGGCTGGTTTCGACCAGCAGGGAGGTAACACGAGGTTGGCTCCAGAGAATCACGAACGCCTCCTTGTTGGAGGGATCCTTTCCACAGCCTCTTAAGGTGGCGGTGGTGAGACCCCTCCTCAAGAAGCTTTCTCTGGACCCAGCTATTTTTAAAAACTATCGTCCAGTCTCCAGCCTCCCTTTCTTAGGGAAGGTTGTTGAGAAGGTGGTGGCCCTCCAACTCCAACGGACCTTGGATAAACCAGATTATCTAGACCCTTTTCAGTCTGGTTTCAGGCCTGGTTACTCCACCAAAACCGCTTTGGTCGCACTGACTGATGATCTCTGGCGGGCCAGGGACAGAGGGCATTCCTCTGTCCTTGTACTCCTTGACCTCTCAGCGGCCTTCGATACCATCGACAATGGTATCCTTCTGCAATGGCTGGAAGAGGTGGGAGTGGGAGGCACCGTTTTACGGTGGTTCTCCTCTTACCTTTCCGACAGGTCGCAGTCGGTGTTGGTCGGAGGATAGAGGTCGACTCCTAGGCCCCTCAATTATGGGGTGCCGGAGGGATCGGTCCTGTCCCCCCTCCTATTTAACATCTACATGAAGCCACTGGGCGAGATCATCCGCCGGCAGGGGATTAAATACCACCAGTATGCGGACGATACTCAGTTGTATCTGTCCGCCCCGTGGCAACTCAGTGAAGCGGTGGAAGTGATGTCCCAGTGCCTGAAAGCTGTTAGGGTCTGGGTGGGAGTGAACAAACTCGCACTCAATCCTGACAAGACCGAATGGCTGTGGATGTTTCCCCCTAAGGACAGTCCATCCAGTCCGTCCTTAACCCTGGGGGGAGAAAAATTGCCCCCCTCAGAGAGGGTTCGCAACTTGGGGGTCCTCCCGCAGCTGACTTTGGAACACCACCTGTAGGCTGTGACCAGGGGTGCCTCCGCCCAGGTTCGCCTGGTGGACCAGTTGCGGCCCTATTTGGACCGGGAGGCACTTCAGACAGTCACTCATGCCCTCATCATCTCAAGACTGGATTAGTGTAATGCGCTCTACTTGGAGCTGCCCCTGAAAAGTGTTCAGAAACTGCAATTAGTCCAGAATGCAGCCGCATGAGCGATACTGGGTGTGCCAAGGTACACCCATATCACACCTATCCACCGCGAGCTGCACTAGCTGCCCATTGGTCTCCGAGCACGATTCAAAATGCTGGTTATCACCTTTAAAGCCCTACATGGCCTAGGACCCGGATACCTGCGAGACCATCTTCTGCCACATACCTCCCTTAGACCAATAAGATCGCACAGGATGGACCTTCTCCGGGTGCCTTCAGCGGGACAATGTCGGCTGGCGACGCCTAGGAGTAGGGCCTTCTCTGTTGCCGCTCCGGCCCTATGGAATGAGCTGCCCCCAGAGATCCAGGCCCTGCCCACTCTCATGGCCTTTCGCAAAGCCATTAAAACCTGGCTTTTCTGGCAGGCCTGGGGCTGTTGACCCCTTGTTTGAGGTCCAGCCCCCTTTCGATTGGGTGTTTGTTGTGTTCCTTTTTTAACTTTGTTGTGTCCCATTGTTTTTAAAAATTCTTTTTAATTTTTTTCATTTCTGTAAGCCACCCAGAGTCCCTCGGGATTGGGCGGCATAGAAATTCAATAAATGAAATGAAATGAATGAATGAATGCACCATGAAAGATGGGTTGGCTTGGATTGGTGCAAAATTATACGTCCCTGCGTCCATTAGAACCGTCATCCTCCAATGGGCTCATGACTCTCGCATGGCTGGACACTTTGGATTCGTCAAAACCGTGCACCTCGTTAAGAGACAATTTTGGTGGCCTTCGTTGAAAAAAGGCATTGAGTTTTATGTGGCTAGTTGTCCCTTTTTTGAAGATGGGAATCACATCAGCTCTTTTCCAGTTCTCTGGCAGTTTCCCAATACTCCAGGATCTCTGAAAGATATAGTTCAGTGCTTCTGAGACCTCGTCTACCAGTTCCTTCAGAACCCTGGGGTGTAATCCATCCAGTCCTGGTGATTTGAACTCATCTAGGGTAGACAGTTGCTCACTTACCATTTTCTTCCCTATTTCAACTTGTGTTCCTAATCTGATTTTTGTGGTGCTGTTTTTGATAGATTGGACTGTTTTATCCCTTTGTGTAAAGACAGATGCTAAGAATGAGTTAAATAGTTCTGCTTTCTCCCTGTTGCTTGTCACCTTCTTGCCACTTTCTCCCAGCTTAGATAATGTGGTTCACCGACAAAAGGGCGAATGACAAAACTGCGCCCGACTAAACCGCGTCACTGACATCAACAACAGTGCGACAACAGCGCGGCAAAAGAAGCACGCTGTAAACCCTAAACCTAAACTTAACCCCTTACCCTAAACCTAACCCTAAACCTAACCCTAAACCTAACCCTTAACCTAATCCTAAACCTAACCCTAAACCTAACCCTTAACCTAACCCTAACCCATAACCTAACCCTAAAGCTAACCCTAAAGCTAACCCTTACCTTAAGTTAAATCGGCTTTCTTTCAACGTGCTATTTAAAGCGCCCTTCTTTCTCCGCGCTGGCTGTTGTCACCACGTTGATGGCGTCAGCGACGCGGTTTAGTCGGGCGCGGTTTTGTCGTTCGCCCTTTTGTCGGGTCACGAATAATGTAGTAGGGAAAACTATTGTTCCTGGACAAGAGGTAGTTTGGTTCAGATCTCCATTTAAACAGGCAAAGTTATAGAGAAGAATAACTGTCTTTTACTATAGCTCACAAGGTGACTGGGGTAAAAAGAAAATCCTATAAAATGGGACAAAGCATATTTATACCTTTGGAAGCAGGGGAGGGAGGTATACAAATTTAAACAAAATAATTTCTATGTTAAGCATTCATCTACAAATTTATTTGCATTCTATTTCTGTAACTTCCTCATGTTTGAAAGGTCATTACAAAAAAAATGCCTCAATATAATTGTGGAATACATTTCTCCCCCATCTTCCTGCCTATGTATGAAAATGCAATAACCGAAGACATGTGACCCTGATTGTTGACTACTTGTTTAATTTCTATCAGGAAGTAAAAAAATGATTGCATCAATCTTTTCTATGACAAATAGATCACCAAACTTCCTAGTTAATGAATAGAAAGAAGCTGTTTACATGGCAGAGAAGTTCCTTATTATTGGTAACAATTGTTTTGTTTCTTTATTAAAATTATTTTAATTTTAATATGCTATTCTAATAAATAAATCTCAGAGTACCAGTCAGTGCTAATAAAAGCAGTGATGTCAAATCTTTTCAAAGCTGATCTCAAATTCTAATGGTTTCCTAGAAACATCCATATAGCTTTCTTGGCAGTATTACAGGAATGGTTTGCCATTTTCATTTTCCAGCCTAGAGCACTAAAAATTTTTTAAAAAAGAACACTGCAGAAGACAAGCATAATGGCAAAAGCCAATGAATGGAATTTGGATTGGTGACAAAACTTGGATTGGATGGATAAAAGGGAATTGTGTGTGCAGAGATTATTACAAAATTAGTAATATCCATACGCATGAAATGTAATAAAATATATTTTAACTATTACATTAGATAGGAAAAGAGTCAGGGACATGAAGAGACATGCTCTACTTAAACATCCAAGTATAAAAGTCAATTTTATGTCAGCATCTGGATTGCATCTTGAATTTCCAGATTCCACCTTTTACAGAGGTAAAGTATGTATATCACCTCAACAGAAGACATTTGTAATTTGTGGCTCACTTGTTTTTCTGTCTTCATACCTATTGAAGCTGTGATAGCATGTACTTCAAATTCTAAACAGGTGTAGACCTTTACCAGGTTTGATTTACTGGATTTTTCAGAGTATAAGATGCACCTCCCCCCCCGGCAAGAGAGTAAAAATCTGGGTGCATCTTATACACTAAATACAGCATTTTTGACCTCCGGAAACCCCACCTCCTTCACAAAAATGGAGATGCAGAAGGTTTGGGAGGCCTGCAAAGTGCTCCTGGGGGCTGGGAAGGGCAAAAACGAGCGAAAAATGGGCCATTTTTTGCTCATTTTTGCCTCCCCCCCAGCCCCCTGGAGCACTTTGCAGGCCTCTCAAACTCTCTCCATGCCCTGTTTTTCCCCAAAAAATGAGGCATGCAGGGGGTTTGGGAGGTCTGCAGAGTGCAAAAACTTTTTAAAAAAAATTTACCTCTTCAAAATCTTGGTGCATCTTATACTCCGGTGCGTCTTATACTTCAAAAAATACAATAGTTTGTAAATCACTAAACCAGGGCACTGTAGATATAGCTAAAAGAAAAAGCTTATTTTTCTGCAATCTTCTTGACTCATGTCATCATCTTTATCCTTGTCTCCCTTCTATCTGAATTTTTATGATAGGCATCTTAGGACAGGAGCCAGTCTTTATGTTTACTAGGTGATAACCCAGGGTTGCCCAGATAGTCATTTATAGGGGGGAAATGTCTGGACCAAATGTAATTTCTAATGTTGGATTCTCCCCCTTACCAGAAGGAACCCCCTTGTGGAGTACTGTGAAGCCATTACCATGGCAGCTCCACTACGCTGTGCAGTAGAAGCCATTTTAAGGCACAACAGGCTGTATCATAACAGAACATCCCCCCCCCCGGGGGGAATGTCTTACCTCCACAGTATTTGTTTCCAGAGAGTAAGTCAGCTGTGTCCCAAGTTTGGTTCAAATTGCTCGAGGCGTTCCAGAGTTATGCTGGAACATACACATATACAAACAGCCATTTATATATATTTTACTGTGCTGTCTACAGTGAACACATGGTATAAAAATAATATTGTTCTGCAATGCAGACTTTGCTTGATAAAACTACCTGTTTTAGTTCCTATGTTGCTTTCTTTCAGCATATTTTGTTGCATCATCATGGTCAAGTTCCTTGGTGATGCTCTCAGTTGACTAGGATCAGCCTATGTTGAAGCTGTAAAATCATAAACCTGGAATCCAGCATGGCCCTCAGCCTAACAGTTAGAGTATATGGCAATAGCAATAGCACTTAGACTTATATACCACTTCACAGTGCTTTATAGCCCTCTCTATGTAGTTTACAGAGTCAGCATATTGCCCCCAACCATCTGGTTCCTCATTTTATGGACTTCAGAAGGATCAGTGATTTTGGAACTTGGCAACTAAAAGATATGCGGACTTCAACTCCAGGAATTCTGGAAGTTGAAATCCATACCTCTTAAAGTTGCAGGGTTTGAAAAACAAACTGCTATGGATTTCTATGGAAAGTGAATTTTTCTTCCCTTGGAATTTCCTTGCCCTACTGTATGACACATAGGAGTAGTGGAGGAAAGTTGAGGAAACGACAAAAAGGGTACATCAAGATTGAAGATTGAAAACAAGTGGCTGGCCTCATCCAGGAGTGTGTGATTATGATCCTTGCTTCCTTTGGCTTCAATCTCATTCATTTTTGACATGCAGCAAGGTTGCCAACAAAGTACTCTTTCAAGAATGTGGTCCTTGCCAAAAGATTATCCACATGTTATACCCAGGGCGTTTTCAGTGATTTGTCAAAACTACTCAACAGGCCCCATGGAATGTTGTTGGAAATCACTGTGTAAACCAGAAATAAGCAGACTTGTATCTTTCATGTATTCTATATGAATTTCCCCAAATCAGAATACAGATAGCCCTTATTTAACTACCATAATTGGGATCAGCAACTTGGTCATTAAGCAAAGCAGTCACTGAGCGAAATCATGATTATGCATATGCTCTTACTTCAGTTTATCTTTGTTTTACAGACTTGCAGAAGTCCCAAATGTGAGGACTGGTCGCAAAGTTACTTTTTATCATTGTTTTAATTGAATCGCTGCTAAAGAAGGCAATTAAATGAGGACTATCTGTATTTTGTGGCTCCAGCAGTGTGGGTGGTAATCTTCCTCACATTGATGATGATGATTGCATTACTAGCCTAGTAATAAAATTACCGCAAGAAGAACAAAGTTCAAAAAACAAGAACCTAACAGAATAGGCCATGCAATTGTTCTTCTGCAGTGGCAATATGCTATTTGTAACCCAAGTTATTGGAGCCTGGAAAGACATTTTCAAAAAGCTTTTTAGTCTCTGGCAATTTCCATGAACCGTCAAAAGTACATCAAATTTTGCCCCCCCCCCAAAAAAAAACCTCGGGGTTCTCTTGGCATCAGCACATGGCTTCCATCATTTATAACCAATAATAAATTATTCATTTGATGAGTAATAAATTATTCATTAGGACTACTGATAGGAAAAGTCTAGAGAAAATCAGATCATCATTAAGAGCAATGGGGAAAACCTTGCCTGCTAATTGCTCCCTATTTCTGCTTGCAATTTGCATTTGAAAAGCTACATCTTAGATGCAAATGTCCCTTTCATCTCTAAACCATCCTAGCTTGTTCTATTGCTTGGATGGAGGACTGCCTTGAAGCCATACCTGAAATACAGAGATGGGGAATTTCAAGCCATGTCCCGGCTTCCTCCCTCGCAGTGCAAGCCCTAAGGATGCTCTTAGCTGCATAGTTTTTTGTATAGTGGTCGCTAGAAAACATTATCTCCCATCTGCTGCTGCTACTGCCGCCAGTGTTGATAGAAGAGGAGAAATCACACCTGCAATTTTTCACTTTGGGATGCCTTAGGGCTCAACATTCTCACTGCTCCTGTTTAACTTCTACATAAAACTTATAGATGGAGTCCTCTGTCAGTTAAAGCCTGGTATTATCAATGTGCAGATGATACACCTCAATCCTAGCCTATGAAAATGAAGCTACCAACTTAGGGTAGCTAGCAGAGGTTGGGTGGGGAGGAAGAGACTTTGGTCCAATCCTAACAAGACTGAATGGCTGTAGCTATTTGGGCCTCTGGGTCTGGGTCACTTTTGGTCTTGGATGGGATTTTACTTTTCCAACTTTGAGAGCCCAGTCCTCCACTCCCCCAGCTACTGCTCAGAGAGCCCGTAGCAGCAGTGGCTGGGGGAACTTCTACACACGTTCACCTTGTGTGCCAATTCTATCCTTTCCTCACTTTGGAGGTTGTTTTGATGGTCATTCATGCCCCAGTACTGCATAATTAGACAATTGCAATGCACCCTGCATGGGGTGGGTACCCTTGAAAACTACTGTATTTTTGGAGTATAAGATGCACCTTAATTTGTGGGGGGAATCATGAAAAAAAAATTCTGCCTCTTTCCCAGCAGCATCCATCAGTATTCATCTGGCTAACATCTTTGCTGCCTCAGTTGGAGCATGATTCCCAAAGCTGCCTGGGGAACTGCGATGAAAGCCTTTTCAATGAAAGCATTTTTGGGCTGTAGGGTCCCCTCCCCTTCCAAAAATGGTGTGTGCAGACGCCAAACAAGTGCATCGTGTTTCAGGTGGCAGGCAGTTCCAGCATGTGCTGCCACCTGAAAATGCTTTCCTTCCCAGTTCCCCAGTGCACATCATAGACCCATTTGCCCTCCTCCTATACAGACTCGCCGCCTGTTTTATCCTGGCCAGCACCATTGGCTGGGGGAGGCAGGGAGAAAAGCAAGAGGGCAGCGCAGTCAGGCAAAGGTGCAGGAGCTGGGCGCGGACACAGGGCAGGCAGATTAGAGGCAGCCGGCCGATTACCGGCTTGGCTGCTGGCCACCCAGATGGTGCAGGCAGCAAAGGAAACCTGTGTCGTGGCTCTATTAAGATGCACATTTCACGATGGGGCACAATTTGGGGGTGGCAGGTGGGGCAGGGAATGGGGTGCCCTGGCAGCCGCTTCTTGGAGCCCACTGCCCATGCCCATGCCCTTAAGTGTCGCTGCCAGCAACCACGGTTTCACGCCCCCTCTTCTGGATAACAGCCCACAGGAGAGGAGCAGTTCACCGTGTGAAGTTTCACCAACCCTGCCCCAACGAGTGAGGGGATGGGAGAGTCCAGCAGCTCCCGGGCACTTCCTCGCCACTGGCAGGGATGCCGGGCACCCCATCCCCTGCCCCACCTGCCAACCCCAAATTGTGCTCCACCACGAAATGTGCATCTTAATACAGTTTGGCAGCTCCATTGCATCTCTCGGCTGGTCTTTGCAGGGAAAACCTTGCACAGTAAATAAAAACTTCATGAGAAGTTTTTCTTTACTGTGCAAGATGTTTCCCTGCACAGAGCAGCCGAGAGAGAGAAGTAGTGGAGCTGCCAGACTTGAGCGTGCCCCATCCCCTGCCCCACCTGCCACCCCCAAATTGTGCCTGAACATCTTTCTTGAGTCTGGCAGCTTCACCATTTCTCTCTCTTGGCTATTCTGTGCAGGGAAACAACTCACTGTTGCTGCTCAGCCTCCTTGAGGCATGTAGGCAGGAGGCAGCGGCGGCCACGATGTGGGTTTCCCTTGCTGCCTGCGCCCTCTGGGTGGCCAGCAGCCAAGCCAGCAATTGGTTGGCTGCCTCTAATCGTCCTGCCCTGTGACCATGCACGGCTCCTGCGTCCTCGCCCGACTGCACTGCCCTCTCGCTTTTCTCTCTGCCTCCTCCAGCTGACGGTGCTGGCCAGGAGAAAACAGGCAGTGAGTCTGTAGAGGAGTAGGAGGAGGCGTGGCTCTGCGATGTGCGCCAGGGAACTGGGAAGGAAAGCATTTGCAGGTGACAGCGCGTGCTGGAACTGCTTGCCACCTGAAACACGATGCACTTGTTTGGCCTCTGCATGCTCCTTTTTTGGAATCGGGGAGGGGACAGCCCAAAAAAGCTTTCATTGAAAAGACTTTCATCGCAGTTCCCCAGGCAGCTTCGGAAATCAGGCGCCATGTGAAAGTGAGGATCCCTGCCGCATGGAATCCCCCCAAAATGCGACGTGCGGAGCGGGTGGGTGGAGCTACATTTGGAGTATAAGATGCACCCAGATTTTCACCCTCTTTTGAGGGGTAAAAAGGTGCGTCTTATACTCCAAAAAATATGGTATGTGGAAGCTGCAGCTGATCCAAAACACAGTGGCAGGGACCGCAATAGGTATTCCTTGCTCGGTCCATGTTTTAATCTTACCGGTAACTATAATTTTCCAGGTGCAATTGAAAGTTCTGGTTGTCACCTATAAAACCCTTCCCAATATATAGAGCCCTGATTATTTTAAAAACTTGCCTGTCTCCAACTGTTTCTGCGTATCTGGTCTGCTCAGGCACAGAAAGGTGTGCTTTAAGTCCCCTCACTTAATTGTTGCCATCTAGCAACTGGGCAAAGAAACTTGCCTTTTCTATTGCAATTCCTGTCCTCTGGATGTTTTCCACACTTGTAAGCATTCTACAAGTATATTAAAATCTGGAATTGTTCCCAGACCTAGAGGTTAAGATTTTTATGGAGACCCTCTTTTTTTTTTACTGTGTGTGTGTGCACACATGTGTAAGAGAGGGAGGGAGGGAATGGTCATATTTCTTTAAATGGTGTGTTCCTAATTAGCGTAAACCTCAGCCTTTTTGATATTAAACAGGCTCAAAATCTGAATAACTAAATAAATACATGCATACAGAAAAAGGCATTCTGAGAAATTAGGAATACATGGCACCAAAGGACTCATTCTGGTCTAACTGCCATTAGAAAAATTTGTGGAGAGAGAGCTTCAGGGGAAGAAATTCCTGTGTGAGTCCACTGGACACAATCCCTTTACTGGAGTCTGCGGTAAGTGGTAAAATAGTGATAAATAGTATTGTTTCAATTTGGGCAACTTTCATAGCCTTTTATTTTACTTTATAATTTGTTTCTATTAGGTATATTGGGGCGGGGGGGGGGGTTTGTTGGAAATTTGGGAGAGAAAGGAATAAAGATTCCCTTGCTCTTTCCTGTACCTTTACTTTCCAAGTTGAAAAGAACATTCCCAGCCCCTCCAAAAATGTCCTACCTCCAAATAAGGCCAATTTGGGGAGGTTTAATTCTTCTGATTCTTTTTGCCTGTGTAAACTGGCACCGATAGCATTACTGCTTCCTAGAAACGTGTGCAAAGAAAATTTAAAAATGTTTCTTTTACTGCTTTAAAAAGAGGCTTGCCTTTAAGGCTTCTTGCCGATTCTACTATTTAGGGTTAGCTAGGCACATTAGCCAAACTCTATCCCCCCTTGTCAAATTCCTACTGTATAAACTATGAATGGGCATGTTAGAGGGCCAGCCAGTGAGAAGTAGTCCTAGGGCTTGCTAGTCTAGAAGGTAGAGAGTTGATGTAAAGAGGCTCAATTTAGGACTATGCCCACTCCTCTTGAAGGCAACAGTGGTGTCACCAATTAGTATCATGATGGGTTCAGACAAGAGTTTAATGCTGGAAGAGAAGCTTTCTTCCTCCTCCACTCCAATGCAAGTGGTAGTGGTGGTGGTGGTGGTGATGCATGCCCCTCCATTAGCATATCTCTGAATGACCATTTGATGGCAATGAAGAGCAGTGTTTGCTGAGTCCATGCCTGCTATCAAGTGGTTTGGATTTTAGTAGCCCACAAAGCTTGCTATAAATTGTAGTGTTCCTAGGACGAAACCAAATGAAAGACTCTTTCCTTTTTTTCCTGTTGAAGCAGAGCAGGCAAATTGTTTGGGATTTTGTCCCTGCCAGCCCATGATCAACTTAGAAGAGATTGGCAGAATTTCTGAAACACAGCTGTTTCAAAGCTAAACAACTTTCCTTTTCATGCACATCCCTACTATTTATATACACCGTACAGAGGATAAAAAGAGATGGAATTTTGTTTTAGGAATTGCTGGTACGAAAGCATCGTTAACTATAATCTGTGGCATGTATGCTTATTTTTAGCATAATGTAGACTGAATTTCTCAACTACCCACTAAATTAGTCATCATTATTTCTATTTATTGGGGGGATTAAAAAACAACATATACATCTTATTGTATGTATAGCAGTTTTGTATTTTGTGAGACACGGACTTCAAGATTCTGGGCAAAAAATAGTCACCTATAATGTTCATATGTATTTTAATAGTAAATCTGTCATTGGTGTAATATTTTCAGTAAAAATTGTCCCTATTTGTTTTAAAGCTTCAAGCAAGGAGTGAAATGTTTTTCTCACATATTCTCAGTTAATGTTGTCATAGTTTTTGTTTGGGGTAGCGAATAAAAAAGGAACTCACTGGGGAAAATCATTGGAAAATAAGAGACTGAGCAACAAAATCAGTTAACAGGATGAAGAATTCATAAGCTTTCGCATCCTAACTTTTAAAAATGAAATTATATTACTTTTTCATATATTTGACAGGATCAAAGCTCTTTAGGGATAAATGTAGAGAAAGTAGAAGAAAATAGAAACAGAAGTACTGTATTTTTCGCACTATAAGACGCACTGGACCATAAGAAGCACATTAGAGGAGGAAAGCAAAAAAAAAAAAAAAATGTGCCTCTGCCTCCCAGCATCTATCCGATATTCATCTGGCTAGTGTCCTTGCAGCAAACAGCCTGGTCAGCTTCAGCACATTACCGAAACCCCAGCATGTGACTCGTCAGGGCTCCGCTCGTTGTGCCCACCACTGGTCAACTGAGCTGAGCTGCTGTCTGGAACACTAGACCCTTCGCTGCCAAGCAGTTGATGGGTGGTTGGATCGGCCTCCTGGAATACTGCCGATCAGCTGTTCTAGGTGGCATGGATTGCTGCCGCCTACTACTGCTTGCTGCCGCCTATAGCTGCCACCGCACCTAGAAAAGCTGATCTGTGGTATTCCAACAGGCCCATCCAACCACCGATCAGCTCCTCGGCAGTGAAGGCTCCAGCTTTCCCTGTGGCGGCAAATGGTGGCAGTGGTGACAGGCAGTGGCAACGAACGCCACTGCATCAACCCCCTTCCCCCCCATCATAATATTCACTGTAGACACATAGACATATCCATCCACTTTTTTTGTGGGGGGATATATGTCTTATAGTGCAAAAAATATGGTACATCTTATATAATATTAAAAACATGAGAGCAATAGAAACTAGTAAAAAAATTTTGAAGCATTTTTATTTTAAATAGTTTTTATTACCCTATATATATAATAAGTACATTCAAAGAAAAAGATAAAAATGAACCCACCATTATAGAATATCTCTTTGCGTTGCCTACATTTCCAACATATATATTTTTAAATCTGTGTCATTAAGGTTACAATTTACACGATTTGGTGTCCCTGCTTTTCATTGACATGATTTCTAGGGCTATGTGTACATAAGTAAGCATCATAGTTGAATTAAGAAGGACGAGTGATAGATTCCTCTAAAAAAATTCCTTCATTTACTTCTAAAATTAATTTGATTTGTAAGTCACTTAATTGACTCTGGCAGCTCACAATAATTAAAGAGCAACAACCAAATAGAAAAACTTTACAAACAAATATACAAACATTAAAATATCAATAAAACCACATTTTTTAAAAAATTGACCTTAACCAGCAACTTTTGTAGAATCTCTCCACGGCTACTAGACCCCTACCCTAACCCCCCCCCCCACATACATACCAGCAAAGCCATGTCATCAAGGCCATCCTAAATCCAGGAGGTTTCGGACCAATCTAAGGTTCAGTGGAATCAGATATCAAACGGTGGGTATGATGCCATTAATGATCTTCTCCTGGGTCCTCCCAGATGACACTCTTTGTAGAGACAACCCATAACATGCCCCTCCTGCTGAATGGGACAGGTAGATGTCACGGGAGAGGCAATCCCTTAGGTGAAGTTTATCTTTTATTTGGATAAAGTCATTATGAATAAAAAATATTCTTACGCAAAGAGAAGGTCAGTGATACAACAAAAAATGCACAAATACTTATTGCAGAGATAATTGTTCTTAAAATACACTTTAAGATCTTTCATGCCATTTGGATTGGTTGATCGGTACTACATCATATAATTAAGGTCTTTATTTTACAAGCTGTGATCTGTTCCTCCATAGTGTTAGCCACATGAAATTATAGTCTGGCAGCTTGCAAAGTTAACTCTTTAATTAATTTAGTTCAGGTGATTGGAGTTTGCTTAAAATTCATTTTCTCATACTTATTTGATACCTTTTTGTATTTTTACATTATGAAGGGATGGATTCTACTAGAAATTCTCCTACACACCGCTTGGAGAGTCCAAGCAATGGGTTATTTCAGTCTGGTTGCCCTGGAACTGAGGAAAGACTTTTCCTTGGCCACGCCTCCAGGCGTGCCTAATCCCCAGAAATTTTCCGCAGTTTGGCTTGTTTGGAAGCTGTTTTTGGGAGCTCCAGCTGAAATAATTCTTTGCTTGGACTCTCTTCTATTCTTCCTGACTTTTCCTACTGAGAATTTTCCCCTTGGGCAATCCTTGCCTTCTCTTTCACCTATACTAACAGTTAAGGTTTCTACAAGCCTCCAGGAGGCAGGAGGTAAGCGTTTGGCTGGGGGAAGGGCCTCCCTCTTCGATCTCCTCAGGCCGATCTCGGAGGTTTGCCGTGCCTTTAAAACAGCGCGGCGGCAGAAGGCTCCAGGAGCCAGCGTATCCCTCGTGGTCCCTTTATTTGTGTTCTTGTGAGTTTTTTTTTATTTTTTGAAGCACCTCAAACGTCGGATCTGCCACGGAAGTGCGAGCGATCGCCCGACGGCTAGGGCGATCGCCGCATGGCTCGTTAGATTCCCTCACAGCACGGCGGCCATTTTAGGTGCGAATTCGCGCCATTTAGGCCTAGCTGCAGGCCGCGCAGCCACGCTAAAACAGGGACCGCTGGGAGGCAGTAGGCCCACTGGCCTCTGCCTCTCTCCTACTCTTTTTTACTGTTCCTTGCGAGCAGAGCTGGGGCCCTGGTCAAGGCAAAGGCCACTGCCCCGGCCTTGGGGAGGCCTCTCACAGTCCGGGCCTACCTTCAGGGCCCAGGCCTCCCCTCATCCCTGCATGGCCTGCCAGTCTCTGGCTACAGGCCCAGAAACCTCCAGTTAAGGCACTAACAGAATTCCTTCGTGACTTGTATCTGTGTTAAATGCTGTGTCCTGATTAATGACATTTTTCTCTTTTTGTCCTTTATTGCAGAGCAGCCTACAACTACTGTAGCTTTTCCTCCTTCGGCCTGCACTTGCTTGCCTGTGCAGTCTTGTCATGGAAAAATTGGGACCTCTGTCCAGTAGACCGGGACTCTCCCAGGGCCTGGATCAGGTTCCTTCCCCCTCCTTGGGCTGTGGGGCTAGTGGAGTCAGGGCCCCCATCCAGACCCCTCCTCTTAGGGTCCCCTCTGCTGCTGAGGCTAGGGATGCCGCAAGGTGCCAACGGGCGCTTGACAAGCAATTTGAGAAGGCCCGTCACCGGCGGCTAAGGAGGCTCCCTCTGGGGATTCCTTTGTCCTGCCACTCCCGAGAAGGGACTTGACAGCTCTCATGGCGGAAGAAGTTGACTCTCAAAACCTGTCCCCGGACCGGTCCTTTTCTGAGCCCCCTTCCCCAGTCAATTCTTGGTTCCCCGAGCAGGAACCGGCCCCGGAAGCTATTCCTGGGGGAGGGTCACGGGAGGATATCCCTTCCCAGGGGGAGGGACCTACAGATGCTGACCCTGACTCGGACCAAGATTCCGAGCTCTCTCCTAGAATGCAAGTGATAGTGGAGCATGCCATAGCAAAGGGCATAGCTGACGCCATGCGGGCGCATGATAAGCAGGTGGTTCCTTCTGTTCCCCCGGCTCAGGGTGGACCTCCTCCGGCCAAGTGGGTGCGTCATCCATCCTTGGAGTCCTCCATTGTTAGTGAGGCTTCGGCCTTGGAGGCAACGGATCCTAAAGAGCAGGGCCTGTCCAAGGATGAGGATCTCTCCCCGGATGCTCCTTCCTTTTCTGGCCTCTTCAAGCCCAGCTTGTTTAAGTCGGTCCTCCGCAAGGTGAAGGCCACCACCATGGTAGGCATTAAGCCCAAGCCCACTCAACCCCAGACTGATTCGGCCCCAGTCAACCCGAATGCAGTCATGTTTGACGCTCCAACTTCCCAACAAGAATTGCTTCTGGTTCCGGGCTTGTTCCTGGACCTCATCCAACGTCAGTGGGTCCAGCTGGCCACATTGTCCTCTCCTAGCAGAGTGGACAAGAAGCTGTATACCATGGAGCCTGTCCTGGAGGATCTCCTGGCCCTCCCAGTCGTAGATCCACCCATTACGGCCCTCACTTCTAATGCCTCCTTACCTGCGGACCTGTCTGAAGGTCTCAAGGCGGAGGACAGGAAGGCCGAAAAAGTCTGTCACAAGACTCACTTGGCGGTGGCCTGGGCCATTAGGACCCCATTAGGACATCCGCCTCCTTCTTTAGTAGGGCCGCTGTAATCTGGTCACATGACATCTTAAATAAGATTCCCGCAGGGGATGCCCGGCTCCATCAGGACGTGACCAAACTCATCGCAGCGTCGCAATACGCTGCTGATGCGGCCCTCAATGCCACCAAATTCGCCTCTAGGGCTCTAGCTGCGAATGTCACCTCCCACCGTCTGCTCTGGCTCCAACATTGGCAAGCGGACCAGAAGCACAAATGGAAATTGGCTTCTGCCCCTTTTAAGGGGTCTAAATTATTCAGTGAGGTTTTGGATCCCTTCCTTATCGAATCGAAGGACAAAAGGAAGGTCCTTCCCTGAACTTCTAAGAAACAGGACCGCAAGTCTACACCCTATGCGAGGCGGCAGTCCTTTCGTCCCTCAGAGCCATCCACGTCTACTTCCTTCTACCCCTCTAACAGATCAGCTGGGCAGCAGGGAGAGAGGGCTCAGGACAGGTCTTCCTTTCGTGATAGAGCGAGACAACAGTTTGGCTTCCGCAAGTTCAATCGCAGAGGCGCCTCCAACAGGCCCTTCCGGAAGTCCAAGTGACTCCCCGACTTCGTCACCCATTGGGGGCTGACTAGCTGTTCGCCTCCCATTGGGCCCAGACGATGCCTGGGTCCTGCAGGTAGTCCGGGAGGGTCTATCCCTAGAATTCCTGTCTCCCCCTCCCAGGAACTTTATCAGGTGCCCCACTCCCTCATGTCCCACCAAGAGGGAGCAGATGAACCAGGAAGTTCTCCACCTCCTGGAGATCAATGCCATCGAGCAGGTACCCCTGGACCAGGAAGGGAGTGGGTTCTACTCCATTCTCTTCCTGGTCCCGAAGAACTCGGGGGGGTGGAGGGCCATCTTGGACCTCAAGAACCTCAACAGGCACATCGTCTACCGGAGGTTCAAGATGCAGTCCCTCCAGTCCATCCTGGCGGGGATCCACCAGGGAGACCTCCTCACGTCCATCGATCTGCGGGAGGCTTACTTATACATCCCCATTCACCCCCGTCACCGGAAGTTCCTGCGCTTCTTCTATGCGGGCCGCCACTTCCAATACAGGGCCCTTCCATTCGGCCTCTCCTCGGCCCCCAGAACCTTCACCAAGGTCCTGGCAGTGGTGGTGGCCCATCTCCGCCGCAGGCTCCAATGCTACCCAGACGACATCATCGTCCAGGCGGCAGGCCTTACGGGATCTCCAGATTACCATGAGGACCCTCAGGCACCACGGGTTCTCCCTGAATCTTGAAAAAAGTCACCCCCACCACCAAGATCAATCACTTGCGGGTGGTGATAGACACCATTTCCTGCAGGGTGTTCCTCTCCCAATACAGGTTAGAGGCCCTCAGATCCATGACCCGCACGGTAATGCAAGCAAGGCAGGTTCCGATTGTCCTCCTCTCACAGCTGTTGGGGAAGATGATCTCCTGCCTGTCGATCGTCCCCTGGGCACGCCTCCACTCCAGAGCCCTGCAGTGGCTACTCCTACCTCATCAGAGGGCCAACAGGAGCAACTCGCCACAGCTGATTCCAGTACCTCCGTTCATCAAGAGATCCCTCCGGTGGTGGACATCTCCAGCTCTGATCAAGGGACACCTGTTCAAGGAGCCCGACCGGCTGGTCATTACCACCGACGCCAGTCTCGCAGGTTGGGGAGTGCACATGGATCATCTCGTGGTCCAGGGCAGGTGGTCCCTGGCGGAGTTGCGTTGCAGCATCAATCTTCTGGAGCTGCGAGCCGCGAGGTTGGCCCTCCGTCATTTCCATCGTTACATACGTCGCTGTCATGTCCTATTGATGACGGACAACGTAGCCGCGAAGGCGCACATCAACCGCCAGGGCGGCACCAAGTCCAAAAGACTGATGGCGGAGGCGGAAGCCTTGGGACTCTGGGCGGAGCGGCACCTGGAGTCGATCCGCTCCAACCACATCTCCAGCGTGGACAATACCCAGGCGGACTGGCTGAGCAGGACCACCATCGACTCCGCGGAATGGCTTTGTTTGTTTTGTTTTTGTTTTTTGTTTTATTAGACATTTATAGGCCGCCCTTTTCCCTGAGGGGACTCAGGGCGGCTTACAGTCAAAAGGGAAGGGAGTGTCAGACAATACAAAAAGAAATGTGCACAAAAGTAAATTAAATAGTAAAACTCAACGTTCACTCAACATTCGGGAGGGGCAAAAGTAAACTTATCCCCAGGCCTGACGGGCTAGCCAGTTCTTGAGGGCTGTGCGGAAGGCCTGGACGGTGGTGAGGGTACGAATCTCCACGGGGAGATTGTTCCATAGTGTCGGAGCCGCAACAGAGAAGGCTCTCCTCCGCGTAGTCGCCAGTCGGCACTGACTGGCGGATGGAATACGGAGGAGGCCAACTCTATGCGATCTGATGGGACGCAGGGAGGTAATTGGCAGAAGGCGGTCTCTCAAATAGCCAGATCCACTACCATAGAGCGCTTTATAGGTGGTGAGTAGAACCTTGAAGTGCCCCCGGAGATCGACAGGTAGCCAGTGCAGCTCACGGAGGATCGGTGTTATGTGGGCGAACCGTGGTGCGCCCACAATCACTCGCGCGGCCGCATTCTGGACTAGCTGAAGTCTCCGGATGCTCTTCAAGGGCAGCCCCATGTAGAGCACATTACAGTATTCCAGCCTAGAGATCACAAGGGTTGTGAGGGCCTCCCGATTCAGGTAGGGCCGCAACTGGCGCACCAGGCGAACCTGGGCAAATGCCCCCCTGGTCACAGCTGAGAGATGGTGGTCAAAAGTCAGCTGTGGGTCCAGGAGGACTCCCAAGTTGCGGGCCCTTTCTGAGGGGTGTAAGTTTTGTCCCCCCAGCCTGAGTGATGGTATGTTGGTCAAATTTTTGGGAGGAAAACACAACAGCCACTCGGTCTTGTCTGGGTTGAGTATCAGCTTGTTTGCTCTCATCCAGTCTTTAACGGCTTCTAGACCCCGGTTCATCACGTCCACCGCTTCATTGAGTTGGCACGGGGCGGACAGATACAACTGTGTATCGTCCGCATATTGGTGGTATTTTATCCCGTGCCTTCGGATGATCTCGCCCAGCGGTTTCATGTAAATGTTAAATAGTAGGGGGGATAGGACCGATCCCTGCGGCACCCCATAAGTTAGGGGCCTCAGGGACGATCTCTGCCCCCCCACCAACACCGACTGCGACCTGTCCAAGAGATAGGAGGAGAACCACTGCAAACAGTGCCGCCCACCCCTATCTCCCGCAGTCGTCGCAGAAGGATACCATGGTCGATGGTATCGAAAGCCGCTGAGAGGTCCAGGAGAACTAGGATGGAAGCATGGCCTCCGTCCCTAGCTCTCCAGAGATCATCAGTCAATGCGACCAAAGCGGTTTCTGTGCTGTAACCGGGTCTGAAGCCAGACTGGAAGGGGTCAAGATAGTTAGCTTCCTCCAAGGTACGCTGAAGCTGGAGAGCCACCACCTTCTCAACAACCTTCCCTACAAAGGGGAGGTTGGAGACTGGACGATAGTTATTAAGAACAGCTGGATCCAAGGACGGTTTCTTCAGGAGGGGTCTTACCACCGCTGTCTTGAGCGCGGTGGGAAAGTACCCCTCCCGAAGAGAGGCGGTAACAACCGCCTGGATCCAGCCTCGTGTCACCTCACTGCTGTTGGCAACCAGCCAGGAGGGACACGGGTCCAGTATGCAGGTGGAGGCACTCACAGCTCTCATAGCCTTGTCCACATCCCCGGAGGCAACTTCCTGAAACTCAACCCAGAGATGGTTTGCCAAGTCTTCTCCTTGTGTCTCGGCTGGATCTACTGGGGTGGAGTCCAGGTCCGCTCGAAACCGGGCAACTTTGTCCGCCAAGAACTGGACATACTCCTCAGCCTTACCCTGTAGGGAGTCCCCCGTCTCCCTCCTATTTAGGAGGGAGCGGGTTATCCTAAACAGGGTGGCTGGGCGGGACTCGGCGGACGCTACCAAGGAGGCAATATATGTTCTTTTTGCTGTTCTTAAAGTCCGAATATACTCCTTGGTGCATGCTGTTAAAAGTGCCCGTTTCGACTCGGACCTATCGGATCTCCACGAGTGTTCTAGGCGTCTCCTCCGGCGCTTTACCTCCCGGAGCTCCTCAGTAAACCAAGGAGGCCTCCGGGGGCCGCTGACCCGGAGGAGCCGTAGCGGCGCAATCCGGTCTAGAGACTCCGAAGCTGCCGAGTGCCAGGCAGCGACGAGGGTCTCCGCCGAACTGTGGGCGAGGGTATCAGGAATAACCCCAAGCTCCGTCTGGAACCTAACAGGATCCATCAGTCGCTTGGGGCGGAACCAGCTGATCGGTTCCTCCTCCCTACGGTGGGGGTTTGGCCTCCGGAAGTCTAGCCTCAGTAGGTAGTGGTCTGACCACGACAGGGGTACGATCTCATTACCCCTCAGACCAAGATCGTAACTCCACTGCTCCGAGAGGAATACGAGGTCGAGCGTGTGACCCGCTGAGTGAGTTGGGCCTCGGATTACTTGAGTCAAGCCCATGGCTGTCATGGAGGCCATGAACTCCTGCGCTCCATCAGAGTGTTCACCGAGCGAAGGCAAGTTGAAGTCCCCCAGAACTATAAGTCTAGGGAACTCAACTGCCAGCTCGGCTACTGACTCGAGGAGCGAGGGGAGGGCTGCTGCAACGCAGTTGGGAGGCAGGTACGTAAGCAGCAGACCCACTTGACCCTTGAGATCCAGCTTCACCAGCAGGGACTCACACCCGACAAGCTCCGGAGCAGGGATCCTACGAGGTACTAAAGACTCCCGGACTACAATAGCCACACCGCCACCCCTTCTCTGGGCTCTCGGCTGGTGTAGCACCTGAAATCCGGCTGGGCACATCTCAACGAGGGGGACTCCTCCCTCCGTGCCCAGCCATGTCTCAGTAATACATGCCAGGTCTGCGCCCTCATCAGTTATCAAGTCCCGGATGAGGGGGGCCTTATGAACGACAGACCTGGCATTTAGCGACAGCAGCCTGAGACCAGGGTCCTGAGTACTCGCGCCATCTGACCTTGGAGTGGGACTCCTAGGGCCGGAAGGAGGGATCTCTATAACACAGCGAGCCCTCCTTCCCCGATGATGGCCTGCCCTAAAGTCCCCACCATATCTGCCTCTCCCTGTTATGACCGCAATGCTCCAACCCTCTCCCGTGGACATAGCGGCTGGACCCTGCTCTGTTTCAATAGCAATAGCAGTAGACTTATATACCGCTTCATAGGCCTTTCAGGCCTCTCTAAGCGGTTTACAGAGAGTCAGCATATTGCCCCCAACAATCTGGGTCCTCATTTTACCCACCTCGGAAGGATGGAAGGCTGAGTCAACCCTGAGCCGGTGAGATTTGAACCGCTGACCTGCTGATCTAGCAGTAGCCTGCAGTGCTGCATTTAACCACTGCGCCACCTTGGCTTTCAACAACTGTCCTGCAAGTTCGGACTCCCTCAGGACAACCTATTTGCGACAAAAGCCAACGCTCACCTGCAGCACTTATTTTCCCGCTTCCACAGTCCAGGAGCAGAGGGAACGGACGCTCTTCGCTGCAGATGGCCTCGCGGCCTCCTCTATGCATTTCCTCCTCTTCCACTCCTCCCCCGTCTTCTAATCAAGATCATAGAAGAGAGGGCGGAAGTGCTTCTCGTGGCTCCCCATTGGCCCTGGAGATCGTGGTTCGCCGACTTGGTCAGCCTGTCGGTGTCGCTGCCGTGGCGGATCCCCCCGGATCAAGTCTCCCTCAGCCAGGGGGCCATTGTCCATCCGGAACCCCAGTGGCTTCAGCTGGCCGTCTGGCACTTGAGGGGGACCTGCTAAGGGCTGAAGGTCTGTCAGAGGACGTCGTCAACACCATCCAAGTGGCTCAGCGTCCATTGACGACTAGAATCTACGACTCCACCTGGGCTACTTTCGCCCAATGGTGTGAGGACTCAGAACTCGACCCGGTCACCGCTCCAGTGGCCAGGGTGCTGGATTTCCTGCAAGGGGGCCTTGGGAGGGGTCTTGCTCCGGCCATGCTCCGTCGCCAGGTGGCGGCCTTGTCCACTGTTTGGTCCGGCGACCCTTCACTTCCACTCAGCAAGATTCCTAGGGTGTGCTGCAGGGCCTGTATCGCATCTGCGTATGAATTGCAGTCGAGGATGGTGCATCTACATATAACAGCTGTCAGCCTGTGCTTTGCTGCTGCTTCGGCTGCCATTGAAATGGGGAGGGGGGGCATGGTATTTGGGAGGGGACTCATTGTTGTCCTGGAGGAAGATTCTAGATTTTGAACTGTCCACCTTACTGCGCATGTGGAGAAGGAGTGTTTCCCGCCAAGGCCAACGGACTAGCATTCCATCCTGGTGATGCCTTTCGAAGTTATCTCACACCTGACATTTGGGAGAATTATGATTGGACTGTGCACGGGATGCCAAGGGGAGGGGGATGAATTATACATTATATTCTTCGTTTTCGCGCCTAAATATTCAGACTTAGCTTAGCTTCGCTTCTATTCATTTAAAATTAGTAAAAGTACACTTGATTTCTACCAATGGAGTCCTGTGGTTTTCTTTCCTGATTTTTGAATGAAGAAGGGCTGACAATTTAAGCTAAGTCTGACCTCCACCCCACCCAGAGCTACAATCTACCGAGGGGGGTGTCCTCACAAGAAGGAAAAGAATGTCTTTGCATGTGAGTGATCAAGAGGAAACTGAAGGGGTGGCAGCAGAACCATCTTTAACTGAAAGGCTGGCTGGACTGAGCGTGGAAGAGCCTACTGTTCGTCCCTGATGGACTTTGGGTGTGGGACAAAAAGAGGAGTCAGAGGAGTTGGATGCGGGAGTCACGAGAAGGAGACCCAAAAAAAAAATCAGCGGAATGGGGTGACGCTGGGGAAGAGGATTACAAATTGTCCCACGCTATGAGACTCCTCGAGGAAGCTTGGTCCGAACGCAAAAGCCCTGGAAGAACAGTGGAAAGGGAGCAAGCTGAAGAATTTGAGCAAAGGTACTCCATGCACAGGTTAAGGGAGGGTGAAGAGGCTGAGGGGGGTTGAGAGCAAGGAAACCCAGAACCAGCCTCCCCCAGCTAGGGCCGCTCCAAGAGTAGGGAGGGCCCCCAGGCAACGCCGGATGGCAAAAGTCCCTCCCTTAACAGTAAAATATGATGGTGATCCCAGGAGTTTAGGGTTGTTTATCATACAGGTCTGGAACTATATGGAGATTTATGGTCCGGCTTTAGAAACTGATGATATGAAAGTGAGAATGGTCTTACTGGCATTGGAGAAAAAAGTGGCTGAATGGATGGTGGGCTTACACCAATGCAATTCCCCTCTCCTGAGGAATTTTAATGACTTTATGGCTGCAATGAAGAGGTTTGATGACCCGCTGATTGAGAAACGCGGGAGGGTGAAATTTATGGCCCTGAAGCAGGGAAATAGACCGGTGGCTGATTATATTCAGGAATTTCAACAGTTGTCAGCCTATATGAGGGGATGGTCAGAAGACGCTTTGTTGGATCAGTTCGCTGGGGGATTGAATGAAAAAATTTACCAACAATGCGTTAACAGACACCTTCCTCGCCGGGTGACTGTTTGGTATGAACATGCAGCAGACGTTGAGCTAGATTTGACCAGACTTCAAGGCATGAAAGAGGGAGAAGAGGAGAAGTCGGCCCCCCCATCGGATCAAAAAGCCTTGCTCCGCGCCAGAAGGGAAGGGAAGGGAAGCTTCGCCGGCAAAGCCAAGCCTTTCACGTGCTTCCGCTGCGGGAAGGAAGGCCATCGCGCCATGAATTGCTGCGTTAAAATGGCTCAGACCGCTCCACCCCCTCCCAGAAGAGAGGGGAGGGCAAGTAAGGCCCTGAGCAAGAAGAGAGAGGCTGCGTGCACTGCTGAAAATATCCCCCAGCATTTCCAGCCGGAGGAGGAGGGAGACGTCAGCTCCAGCTCGTCTGACAAATCTGATAACGACCACTCGCATCGTTTGGTGAGTTCGAACAAGGGCCCCATGCTTATCCCTATTGAACTAAGGGTGCCACCTGCTGGCGAGACTGAAAAGCTTTTAGCTCTCCTGGATTCCGGCTGTTCTCGCTGTATGATAAGTCCGGCAATGGTGGAAAAACGGGTTGAAATTAAGAACTTTGAAAAACCCTATTGTTTTTTGCCAAATTGATGGTTCTATCACGGGGGGAGGGGCCCTGCTCATTTTTCTACTGAACCCTTAGAAATGAAGATGAGAATTAATCACTTTTATTGTGGCACCCGGAATGGACCGGCCCCTTATTTTAGGGCTCCCCTGGCTTCGTAAATGGAACCCTCGCATTAACTGGAGGAGGGGGTGGTTACGCATTCGCACTAGCGCGCCCCCTGAAAGGGTGGTTGAGACCCCAGACCCTGCTGATTCTAACCCCGCTTTGGCAGCCAGGGAGCAGGAGAGGATCGAAGGGGAGGAAAAAATTCCGAAAGAATATTGGGACGTGAGAGGAGTATTTAGTGAAAAATCTTCTGATAAGCTCCCCCCCCCCCCAGGCCCACTGATTGCACCATTGATATTTTGCCTGGAATAAAGCTTCCCAAGCCCCAAATATATTCGATGTCCCCTAGGGAGATGGAAGAAATGAGAAGATTCATTGATAAGAATTTGAAAAGGGGTTTTATCAAACCGGCTAGACCCAAGGTGGCGGCCCCTGTAGTGTTTAGGGAGAAGAAAGATGGCTCTCTTCATCTTTGTGTTAATTTTAAGAACCTTAACGGAATCTCCGCCCAAAACCTCTACCCGCTACCCCTAATGAAGGATATGCTGGCCCAATTTGGGAAGGGCCGCATTTTCACTAAGCTGGATTTGCAGGAGGCATATTATAGAGTCCATATTAAAGAGGGAGACAAGTGGAAAACGGCTTTCAACTGCCCCCTTGGCTGTTTCCAGTTTCATGTGATGCCATTTGGCCTGCAGGGGGCGCCTACGGTTTTTATGCAATTAATTAATGAGGTGTTACATGACCATCTTTACCAAGGCGTTATCGTATATATGGACAATATCCTTATTTACATGCAAACATGTGAAGAACATGTAAAGCTGGTTTGTACTGTACTGAAGAAGCTTCGGGCCGTGGAGCTTTACGCCAAGTTGTCCAAGTGTGAATTCCATCAAGAGAAGGTTGACTACCTGGGCTATCGTATCTCCCACGCGTGTGTGGAGATGGATCCCGCTAAAGCAGTCACTGAGTGGGAGGCCCCTCGTACGCGCAGGCAGTTGCAGAGATTTTTGGGGTTTGCCAATTTCTATCGCCAATTCATCCCTTCTTTTGCTAAGATTGGTCTTCCCATAACTAAGCTGTTGAAGTCCAAAGGTGGGCCGAAGCCCAAGCCTAACAAGCCGTTGGATTGGACCATGGAATGTCAGGCTGCCTCTGAGAAGTTAAAACGGCTTTTTGCCGAGGAACCCGTCCTCAAGCACTGGGACATGGATGCACCGTTTGTGGTTCAAGCTGATGCCAGCGACGTGGCATTGGGGGCTGTGTTGCTTCAGGCCAATGATCAAGATAACTTGCAACCCTGCGCATACACATCTCGCAAACTAACTGACACGGAGAGACGTTGGGCTATCTGGGAGAAGGAGGCGTTTGCAGTTCGTTGGGCTTTGGCCACATGACGCCATTTTCTAGAAGGCGCTAAGCACCTGTTCAAGGTCTGGACTGACCATAAGAATTTAGAAGCTTTGAGGACTCCCCGGAGACTTTCTCCTAAGCAGATGCGCTGGGCTCAGCATTTCAATCGTTTTAATTTCACCCTGAAATACATTCCGGGGGGAAAAACTTCATGGCTGATGCTTTATCCAGACTTCCTCAGTACAACTGTTCTAAGCTCAGCATAGTCCAGCCGGTCATTCCCACTTCAAGCCTCGCTGCTCCAGTGGTTACTAGACTTCAGGCACGTTCTAAAGTGGAGATGTCCCAGGACTTTCTTTCCAATCTCAAAAACGCCCTCGCTCATGATGAATGGTTCCAGCAGCATGTGGCTGAATGCACCATGAGGGATGACTTGCCATGGATTGGAGCGAAACTTTACGTTCCTGCATCTCTTCATCTAGTAGTTCTCCAACGGGCTCATGATTCCCGGATGGCAGGCCATTTTGGTTTCGTGAAGACGCTACATCTCGTGAGAAGGCAATTTTGGTGGCCTTCTTTGAAAAAGGACATTGAACTGTATGTCGCCAGTTGTCCCGTTTGTGCTGCTGCTAAATGCCCGCCAGGGAAACCTCAGGGTTTACTCCAGACTGTAGCTCGCCCTGTCGCCCCATGGAAGGAGATCTCTATGGATTTCATTGTCGAACTTCCTAAAAGCCAGGGGTATACCGTTATTTGTGTGGTTACCGACTTGTTCTCCAAGCAAGTCCACTTCATCCCTTGTACCAAGATTCCATCTGCTAAGACTCTCGCTAAAATGTTCATCTCTCACATTTACCGCTTGCATGGGGTGCCTGACCGCATCATTTCAGATAGGGGTGTGCAGTTCACCTCCGTGTTCTGGAGGGAGTTTCTTAAGCGGATTGGCTCCGCCCAGGGCTTAAGCTCCGCCCACCACCCTCAGACTAATGGGGCTTGTGAGAAGACTAATTCCGTTCTGGAGCAGTATTTACGTTGTTTCATCAACTACCAGCAAGATGATTGGGTGGACTTGTTGCCACATGCGGAGGTGGCTTATAATAATTCTTTGCATAGCAGCACTGGTTTCACCCCTTTCTGGGTGGTGTCTGGACAGGATTTTGTGCCTATTCCTGAGGTTCCTCATGAGCAGCCGCAAGTCTCGTTTCTCTGAGTGGAGTGATCGCCTCCGGCATGTTCGGCCTTTAGCACTTCAGACTTTGGACGCTGCGCATCGCGCACATAAGAAGCAGGCGGATAAAAAACGGGCTAAGCCATCTGATTACAAAGTGGGTGATTAGGTTTATCTGTCCACCAAGTTTCTTCAGACTCCCCAAAAGTCCAAGAAGTTAGGGCCTAAGTATGTTGGCCCTTTTCCTATTATCAAGGTCATCAATCCTGTTTCCGTTCAGTTGCAGCTGCCTAAACACCTCAACTGAGTCTATCCTGTTTTTCATGTTAACCTCATAAAGCCTGTTTGCTTCTCATCTTTACATCCGCCTGTGGCTCCACCGCCCGCCCCACTGTTGATTGATGGTGAACAACATTTCGAAGTTTGCGAAATTTTGGACTCCCGCAGGCGGCGGAATCGTGTTCAGTACCTAGTGGCTTGGAAACATTTCCCCCCTTCTCATACCGAATGGGTGGACAGGTCCCATGTCCGGGCCCCTAAATTGCTCCGCCAATTCTATTCTGCTTATCCTGAGAAGCCCTAGTTTGGCATATATCCTGACATTTTCTCTCTCCCCTTCCCCTTTTTCTCTCTTTACGTTTCTTGTTGTTTGTCTGTTTGCTTGTGCTTTGTCGTTTTCCAGGTCTAACCGCCTTTTTCTGGAGGAGGGCCAGATGTCAGCCTCCGCTTTGCTGCTGCTTCGGCTGCCATTGAAACATGGAGGGGGGCATGGTATTTGGGAGGGGACTCGTTGTGCTGGAGGAAGATTCTAGATTTTGAACTGTCCACCTTACTGCGCATGTGGAGGAGGAGTGTTTCCCGCCAAGGCCAACGGACTAGCATTCCATCCTGGTGATGCCTTTCGAAGTTATCTCACACCTGACATTTGGGAGAATTATGATTGGACTGTGCACGGGATGCCAAGGGGAGGGGGGATGAATTATACATTATATTCTTCGCTTTCGCACCTAAATATTCAGACTTAGCTTAGCTTCGCTTCTATTCATTTAAAATTAGTAAAAGTACACTTGATTGCTACCAATGGAGTCCTGTGGTTGTCTTTCCTGATTTTTGAATGAAGAAGGGCTGACAACAGCTCACTCGACACGCAGTGCTGCGACCTCAGCGGCTTGGGCCACGCAAGCCCCAATCGAGGAAATCTGCAGGGCGGCCACGTGGTCTGCACTGTCTCCATTTGTTAGACACTATAAGTTGGACACATTTGCCTCGGCTGAGGCGGCCTTTGGCAGGCGGGTGCTGCAGGCAGTGACTTCTTCTGTCGTACCCCGTGACTCTGATTCTGCCCGCCCAGTTGGACATTAACTTGGGTATGTCCCATTGCTTGGACTCTCCAAGCGGTGTGCAGCAGAACGACCATTGGTCTTACCTGAAGGGTCCTTCTCTGCACACCGCGGGAGAGTCCAACCCACCCTGGCCTGTCCGGGGATACGGGGTCGTCGTGTCAACACGGTACCATTCTACGGTCATCTTCAGCCGCATCTCCACGGCCAAAGTTTCTCAAATTTCTGGGGATTAGGCATGCCTGGAGGCATGGCCAAGGAAAAGTCTTTCCTCAGTTCCAGGGCAACCAGACTGAAATAACCCATTGCTTGGACTCTCCCGCGGTGTGCAGAGAAGGACCCTTCAGGTAAGACCAATGGTCGTTCTCCCAATTATTTTTTAGTAGTCTATATTTTCCAATGGTATTGAATTGTAGATTTAGCTATATTAACTGTTGTTTTAGATTTTAGAGAGGAGTTAAAGACCATGGAGGAAATGTTCAAAACACATCTGGACTACTCAATGTAAAGGTTTCCTTGAGAAATTTTGAAACAGTTCATCATGTCCTTCACATTATGTTCTAGCACTGTACTGTACTATCCTCAGAAAACATGTCAACTCTTTTATCAAAGGGTGTTATCTTATTCATAGGCTGTTAAAGGCATCTTACTTTCAGATTTGGGGGACAATACATAATTTGAATATTTTATGTATGGTTATTTTATGTAATCATATTTATTCTTACTTAAATACCCTTCTACAGTATTTGAATTGTTTTATGTTTATACTTAAGTTTATACTAGGTGGCTCAATGGCTAATGCGCTGAGCTTGTCGATCAGAAAGGTCGGCAATTTGGTGGTTCAAATCCCTAGTGCCGTGTAACGGAGTGCGCTCCCGTTACTTGTTCCAGCTTCTGACAACCTAGCAGTTTGAAAGCATGTAAAAATGCAGGTAGAAAAATAGGGACCACCTTTGGTGGGAAAGTAACAGCGTTCCATGTGCCTTTGGCGTTTAGTCATGCTGACCACGGAGACTTCTTTGGACAGCGTTGGCCTTTGGCTTTGAACAGAGATGAGCACCACCCCCTAGAGTCGGGAACAACTATCACATATGTGCAAGGGGAACCTTTACCTTTATGTTTATACTACAGTCAGTATGGTTGACCTTATGATAAGTGTTTAATTGCGCTTAGCAGTAATTTCATAGTTGAATTTAATTGTAATAATAACAACAACATATTATCTCATACTTGGGTGCAAACCAGTGGTTTCTTGCCGGTTGCTTAGAACTAACTTTTTTCTTGTTTGATTTCAAAACAAAATATGTTCACTGAAATATATAATGTGGTACATTTTTAGTGACTAACAAGAAACCAATCTATTTAAAAAGGAGGATTCTAATCCATGGGGGCTATGCTAATCTGTGGGGGGATCAAAAGGAATCTAACCGTCATTTTTTACGATTAACATGTTTTATATAAAAGATCACAAGTTTTTGTGAGCTCCCGCTCACCATCAGATGCAATTCTATTTCTCAATAGCATTTCTGAGAAATAGTAATATGAGACCATCCATTTCCTTCTGATGAAATGAGCTGCAGCTCACAAAAGCTTATGCCTTGTAATAACATCTGTTAGCCAGAAAAGATGCTACCAGGCTCTTTTTGACTTACTACCTAGCTAGTGAAAGATTTCTCTTCGTGTGCAATTGAAAACTTCCTAATTCATAATTTTGGACAGATCAGAATTGAAGGAGCTGGCAAAACAGGTTGACTAACTTCAGTAATTATGGTAGGAGTAAACTTGCAGTGCTGTTTTTTCTAAGAAATTGGCCCATTATCTGTGTTGTGCTTCTTTTGTCGTGAATGGAATGATTAGATAGAACTCTGGCTGTATATGGGTGAGGCAGATTGCAGTTATCTCATTACTCTGATCTCATTACGTTAACTGTTGGTTGGAAGAACTTCTTACAAAATCCTTTATCCAATGAGTCACAAAACTAACTGCACTGTAGAACATTCTTAGATTTCTCCCCCTAAATGTTATTAAGTTTAGGCAAAGGATAAAAAATGAAAAGCAAAAAAGGGGATAAAGAAAAAAAGACAGGTTAAAGAAAAAGCAAAATTAGGAGTGCAAAGAAAAAGGAAAAGAGGGGGAAAAGTGTAATTTCCAACATTGTTTGGTAAAATACAGATATACATTAACCTCTTACTCTAAAATCAATAATACGTGTTATTTCTATAACCATAAACAGTTCTAACCGACAGATCCCAAAATTAAATGTTTATTTCTTTCCATTTCTAGCCAGAAGCCCAAGTTTGTTTCCAAATAGAAACAAAGTTAGACAAAGTCTTTTTTTAAAGCATAGTAGGACTTTCTTAGATTTTAAATACATATACATACACTTTGGTAAATTTCCTTCTGGATTTGCAGATTCATTTTTTGCTGTATATGGATTGTTTGTGTTAATCATAAAACAGTTCATAGATAACTTAAACATATCTTTTCTATCTAGCCTTTGAATCTTTAATGCCCTTTGGAGCATTTTTAGACCAACACATGTTTTTAAACTTCATAAATTTGTTGTTTAGAATCATATTTAAAGTTAACTTTATTTGCCTGCTTTCATATCCTTGTAAAGGAAGATTACAAAAGGACTACAAACATTGAATTTAATTGCAACAAGTAGCAAATAATGGAGGATTATACAAAAGACCTATAATTAGTGGATCATTGACTTTCCCTCTGGTGACAAGTACTGTGTTATGTAAAAGGCATTGAAGAGAGACAGAATATAATGAATGTTTGTTACAATTGTGTCACAAAGGTTATCACTGGCATTATCCTAACATTCTGGAGAGTTGGCTGATTGGTTTAAAAGGTCCACAGTGCACTTCTAAAACGTCCAATGCACTTAAATTAAGAAATAATAACATTAAAAGTATCAGTTACTAAACATTAAACTTAAACGTTAATTTGCCAAAACTATTTCAACATTAAAATGAGGGTTTGAAGAATTTATAACATATTGAGAGATTTTTGTGGAGAATGCCTGGAACAAAAAACAACAACAACCCATTGCTGATTATTCAATTCCAAGTCACTTTTACTGACATGGCAAAATAGTCATAATTTGCCAAGGCACAGAAAGATCTCTTAAGAGTACAGTTATCTGGGTAAATGCTATGTCACCCATGGAAATGTCTTTTTACTTAGTTTCCTATACTCATGCTTGAGTGTATTATTGTAAGTATACAGTGTTGTAAGTATAAGTGAATCAGTGATGTAGTTACCATAAGTACAGGTGAAATACACATGCTCCTAATTTTTTTTTAAAAAATCTTTTCATTACTAGGAGAAAGAAGAGAGGATGGAAGTATTCTGACTTGCAGATTTTGACATAATATAAAATTAAAGAAATCTGTGCATTTGAAATTTAAAGACCAGTTTAAGAAGCCCTACAGCAAGAAAAGACTACTATAGGGGGGAAATTGTTTCAACATATAAAATAAGAAATTTACTTTTTGTTAACTTCCATCCACTTACTTGAAGGATTTTGCACTTAATGTAGTTGATAAACTAGTATTCCTGAGATACTATTTTTAGAATAGAATAGAATTCTTTATTGGCCAAGTGTGATTGGACACACAAGGAATTTGCCTTTGGTGCATATGTTCTCGGGGTATATAAAATATCTTTTGTATAAATCTATGACTTCTTCCATGAAGGATTAACTGACCAAAGCAATTTTTTAAAATTAACATTTTTTTAAAAAAATGAACCTGATGTAAAGCATAGAAGAAATTAAATAAAGGGTATATATGGGATATAACTAATTAGAGACTTCTTTGTACTGTTCCCTATATAAACACAGTATTCCTTGTTGCTGCTATTAAATGAAGATTGAGTTTGAAATAAGGAAGGATGTACTGTCTTCTGTTTCCGAGATAAAATCCCAAATGCTAGAGTTAGTTATAAACTGCTATTGCCTTAGGCTTCACACAGAAAACCCACTTCTCTGTCAAAGAGATCTGTTTCCTCTTTTTAAGAAGCTGTTTATGGGGAAGTTCTTGGAATTTAACTTGCAGCTATGGGGAAGACTGAACTTTTAGAGTCAGCTTGCAGAAAAAAATATAAAATAAACTTTCAACTATGTATGAAAGGAGGAAAAAAAGGATATCCAATAAATGGCTTATTGGCTTTATTTATAATATTCATGACAATTCAGGACTTCAGAAAAATAATTGAAAATGAACTAGTATTCCCATTTTCCTTTTATAACAATTTCCAGTGCATAATCTGCAACTTGTTTGTGACAAACTGCCTTTCATCTTGTTTTAAAGATCTGTACATCAATAAGAGATGGTATAAGGTTGCTAAATGATTTTGTCTCTAGGCTTGCTTTGAATTGTTGTGAAATAATGATACTACCGATATAAATACAACTCATAATTCAGCTGTCATGTTAAGTACTGCTACTATAGAAAGGAATTGCTTCCTGGAAGCTTTTAAGTTGTTTTATTATCAGCATTGGTGATATTTCCACTTAGGGTGCTAATGAGAAGTGAGAGGGTCTCTTAACCCTCTAGAATAGGGGTGTCAAACTCGATCGTGTCGTGGGCCGGATCATGATGTATCACAATGTTTTTTGCCTTTGCGTAGCTAGGGTGGCCGTGGCCTGCTCTAGAGTAAAAATATTTCCTCATTGTTAATCATGCCTCATAAAGAAATTCAAGTATTAGTTTAGTATGAGCATGTGTGTATACACACATGTGCACACACACACATGCCTGCTGTAATGCGAGACAGGATGAGCCAGGTTCAGGGTCCCATTCAACCAGGAAATGTCTTGATGTCTCAGGGTTCTCTGCAACAAATGGTTGCAAGGACAAAATTGGAAGATATGTTGCCCAGCTAGATGGAACTCATGGCCATCCTTGGCTGATCTTGAAAAGCTAAGCAGGTTCAGAAGGGATGACCACCAAAGAATACAAAGCACATATCATAGAAATTGAAAGAAACACAACAATGAACATATAGAAGAGAGTAGTGATGAAGTGCTTGCATCTTGTTTGAAAGAGAATTATACAGATATATTGATGAGATCCTCAGATGTCCCTTCCCTGCCTCTCCATGTATTCCACCCTGAAGTGGCATATAAAAGTGACAGATAAATAATGTTCCCTTGAACCCTGAACTCTCAGATTTACAACTGGTCTGTGTGCTCAGGTCAACAAGTTGAATTTCAATGGACATGGACCTCAGCTATTCTCGACAGTCAGGAAATATGCTTCCAAAAAATCTTTGATGAATAAAATGTAGGAATCGAAATGTTCTGCCCATAAAAAAAAGGAAGCTGTATTTGAAGTCATTCCAAAGCTCAACTCTGCATTCATTTTCCATAAGGTAGTATTTAGTCCAAAGCATGTTGCAATTTGACATAGGAGGTATATCAACTTTGTTTTATTGTCTAAATTTGATATATTTTTTGTTGTAGCTGAATCTCTTATAGCATTGCTTGTGTTAAACTTTTGTTATTTTGTATAAAAGGCCTAGGTTTTCCTCAGGGAAGTGTAATGCACCATTTCCAGCTTCAGGAAAGCATAGTCTCCTGGTGTCTTGGTTTCACCAGATGAGGAGTTCCATTGCCTTTCCTGGCTGATCCTACCTTGCAAAGATCATGAAGCTTTTTTTTTTTTGAAGATCTTAATCTAAGCATGCAACGATTCCTTTTTATTTTAACATTCTCCTCCATTTTTAGCTAGAAGACCACAGCATGGAAGAATAATGTACAGAAGCAAATAACAGTTATACAAAACCTATTGTGTTCAGAAATGGAATCTTGCTCCAATTACTCCTTTTCTGCCCCAATCACACAGATCTGAATATTCTAAGGATCGTCCTCAATTATTTGAAAATCTTCTGAATTGGAAGCATTTTCTATTACTTCAGACAAAATTCTGTTCCAGCATTATCCCAGATTCAGAGCACAATGAACCAGTTTGATTTGAAGGATTAAGTTCTAAAAGTTTGCCTGACCACTCCCAGAATAAAATGTAGGCTGGGGAATTTTGGAAGGAAATGTATAATGTTTTGTTAACATATACGTATCCAAACTACCTCAGAATATCCAACTGTGAGAGAAAGCCAAAGTGTAGTCTTTTGAAATCTGGAGGGCATACAAATTAGGGAAGATGCTCCATTAAATTTTTCTTGTGTTTTGGGGGAAGAATTCTTGGTCTTCACTGTACAGTGGCTTGCTTATTTGAGATACTCTTCAGTTTTCTTTGTCAGGAAAAGGAACATTTTCCAGAAACAATGAAAGGAATAAAGATATTTTAAGTGACTACTATAAATACAGAATGAAAGTGATTGAGCAGTGAATGCTGGCATTTTCTCAGTATATAAATATGTGGACCAAATTCCATATCTCATCCTCTTACTCAGTAACATCTTCCAATATGAATTGTATCTGCCATTCTTAGATCTTGGAAATTTCTGAAATTCAGAGTCATTGGATAATTAGTTCTGGGAAGACATTGTCTAGGATCATATATAGCTAACAGTCTTCCATCCACATGATTCAAGAGCATATTTATAGAAATCTCTCTCTCCCCCTCCCTCCCTCCTCCCTGTGTGTCTGTAAGAGAGGGAGGGATCAAGTAAGGAACTTTTGTGGAGAAGTAGAATGTGTTATATAAATCTGATGTAATTTCACATTGGATCATATAGCAGATAATGAGAGGTGGGGTTTGTAGACTTCATTCTTACAAGTCAAAATAATAAGAAGTGGATAATTGCTAAGTTCAAGATTACAAAACTGGGAATTGACAAAACTGCCACTGACGAAGTTCCTAATCATCAGAAGTGATAACACTGTATCAATATGTCTATCATAGACCTCTATGTGAAATTCCCCATGTTTGCTTTAATTCAGAGATATAGCATATTGGAAACGATTATACATGAAGGACTATATTAAAATTAAAATGAGTGAGTTATTAGACCTAAGAGGATTAATGCTACAACTTAATATAAATATACTTGCAGAGGCCTGCAGAGAGTAGGGTGGTTTTTATTTACAGTTTTACAGTCTTCTATAATGCAGACACAGAATGAAGTAATAATTGAAACAGTACAATTATAATCTTATAATGTAAAATAAGTCTTTGAACATGTGAACAGTGAGGAGTCTTCTTATACTCTTATGTTCATTGAATGTTTTGTGCCAAAATAAGAAATACAAACCAAACACTGTGGTTCAATAGAGCAGAATATTTGTAGCTCAGGGTTGAACTGTGGAGTCCTTGGTGCTCTCTGAGGTTGGTTGTTTTCTTGCAAACGTTTCAGTACCCAATTAGGTGACATCATCTTATTTTCTCCATGAAATAACGAAAAGTTTAAGGGATTTCTACCAGGATTCTTGCTCAGTGATAAAGAACTGGTCCAAAAGCAGTGACCAAAAGTTGTTGCTTTTAAAAGTAAAAACAAGAATCATTGATTGCACACATATGTATCATACTTATCAGAACATCAAAATTTCTTAGGGTATTAATTTTAAGATTGCCTTAGAGTCCTAAGCAATTTCATCATTGCTGTACACATAACTCAAATGTAACTGCTGAAACTAGCCTAATTGGAGATCTTCCAACATAAAAGAAATTGCTTCACTTCCCCAATAATTTGGTTAGATTTAATTAGTGAGTTTTGCTCCATTAGAAGACGTATTGCTGACTTTCAGTGATAGCCATACACCATCTTGCATATATGACACACAAAGCATTCTTGAGATCCTGCAGCTGTGCACTTTTTAAAAAGGACAGGTTTACTTTCTAGTATTCTAGTTTTAGGATACTTGTTGTATGGGGCATGTCTATACTATGTAAAAGTTAATAGGAAATTGAAAGTATTAATAAGTAACTATAGACAGTTATTTTTGGCACATTTTATAAGTAGAGATAGAGATAAGAGTTCTGACCTATGACATGTTTAGAGCTTTTATCTTCATTGTTTACAGTTTCTCATTTTCCCTCAATATATTATAAAACTTTGTTCTACAAAGAGCTCATGTTAAATTTTCAGTCAAGTATCAACTCTCCATAAACTTATATTCTGTATTTAGTAAGAGATTTTAATAATATAGAAAGACACACTATCTTTGGGACTTAGTACACATATAAGCATTACAAACATTACTGTAGAATGGGATCCCCAACCCTCGGTCCATGGACCAGCACCGGTCCATGGGATGCCAGAAACCAGATCGCACAAACAAGCTAAGCCCCATTCGCAGGGTGCAGGCAGCAGACAAAACCACGCCCCCTCCGGTCCATGAAAAAACCTTTCTCCACATAATTGGTCCCTAATGCCCAAAAAGGCTGGGAGCCACTTCCATAGAAGAAGAGCAGGCAGAGCTGGGTGAGTTAAGCATGTCATCAGGTTAGAGTTTTTGCATTCCCACAAGTGCTCCAGGTCAAACCCCTCCTGAGTTCTTTTGATCCTTATTTATCAATCAATTTAGTGTTGAACTTTAGTTGAGCAGATTCTTGTGTACAAGCTTGTATAAATGTTCTGTTCTACGCTGTCCTGATTATTTGCCTCTGACATTATCCTGGTTTTCAAACCTACATTTGAGAGTATCTTTGAATTATTGTATGTGCTAGAATAAAAGTAAAGTACAAAACACAATCTCTATTTTACTTGTATAATGATTTTTATATTTACATAATTTTGACTTCTGTATAAATTAATATTTTTTTCTTCTCAATGTTTAATAGAAACTGTTAAAAGGTGTTACGGTTTGATGTAGACTTTTTATGGACTGGTTGAAAAAAATCCCATGGTGGGGGATAAGGACAATATTTGTGGGTGGAATTCTTACTCTTTTCAATTAGCAAGATATGCATTTGCAATATCCCTTTGGGCCATGTAGTAAAAATAAGTGAATTGCTTTGTCATTTGAAAATACTCTGTGAATGTTTTAGGCAAGGGGAGAGGGAAGACACTAGGCTTGAAAGAAAAAAGTTTGACATTTAAACATTTGATTTACTTTAACCAAACTCCTAAATGGTGAGGCTGAAAGACTAAATATGGGAACTGGCAAATTGGGGTATACTTGTTTGGAATGTACTTATTTATCCCATAAATACAATCTTAGAAAGTTATTTTTTCTCCTTTACTTCTCCTTTACTTCTGCCCATTTCAATAATTAGATTTTCTTTGAAACTAGCTGGCTGTTAGCAAAATAAACCTGAAATGATATATTGTTTGTTACCATATTATCCAGAAATAGAACCTATCTTCCTTTCCCTTTTTTTCCAGGTTTTGAATGAAGAATGTGATCAAAATTGGTACAAGGCAGAACTCAATGGCAAAGATGGCTTCATTCCCAAAAATTATATAGAAATGAAACCACATCCGTAAGTAAAGTATTACTGTTTCCTCAATTATTTGGCACACTTACTGACTGAGCTGTGGTCAGAGGAATAAAATTCTTTATTAAATTACAATGCAGAGAGCAATATAAAAGCAATTTTGTTAGTAAATAAATGCATAGTTGCTTATAAATTGAGACAAGACTGACCAATGTACAAGTAGTCCTTGACTTACAACCACAGCTGAGCCCAAAATTTCTGTTGCTAAGTGAGACATTTGTTAAGTGAGTTTTGCCCCATTTTATGAGCTTTTTTTGCCACAAGTGCTGAGCAAATTCACTATAGTTTTTAAGTTACTAACACAGCTGTTAAGTGAATCTGGCTTCCTCGTTGACTTTACTTGTCAGAAGGTTATAAAGAGGATTACATGATCCCAGGACACTGCATAAGTATGAGTCAGTTGCCGAGCATCTGAATTTTGATCGTATGACCATGGAAATGCTGCAGGGGTCAGATGTGTAAAAAACGGTCATAAATTACTTTTCAGTTCAATAACTTGGAACGGTCACTAAATGAACTGTGTTAAGTCAAGGACTGCTTGTAGTGGAATAATTATTGTTTTATAAATCATATAGTTCAGTTACTTTGCCACAAACTTTGGATCTATGTTTAACATAGATAAGCAACAGCACCCTCAAAACATTTTGAACTGCAACTCTTCTCAATAACTGGTCACTTGCCATGCTTGCTGTGACTCATGGAAATTCTAATCTAGGAGGGAATCTGATTTTCTACCATTAAAGCATAAGGTTTAGGTGATAACTCCAGCCAAAAATTCATTTGAAAACACTCTTTAAGTTAAAAAAGTGAGGATTGCATCTTCTGACATGTATATCTAAAGAAAAACATCTTCAGTCTCATGAGAAAAATTATGATCTAATGCAGTACACAATTTTTTAATAGAAGGTACCATCAAGCTGGAGAGTGAAGCTAGTAACAGAGTTGGTTGTTTACATTGGCAGCAGAGAAGTAGATCATGTGAACCTGAGTTCCTTGTTAGTGCATTCATAGCTAGTATTGCAGAATCAGCAGTTAAGGCCAGGTTGTTTGCTTTTGCTGCAGTTATGGCTTTTCAACCAGTACAATATTTGATTCTGGTCTAGTGACAGTAGTGATGTATTCAAAAGAAAGCTGGGGTGGGGTGGGGGACACATTTTTTAACTAAAATTCTTTCCTGTGCTTATTTCTTTCCTTCATCCATGACAACATTATTTTTGGTACGCCTACACAAAGCCTACAGAAAATCTTAGTTTCTCAGAAAGTTTAGTAATAGCAATAGCAGTTAGACTTATATACCACTTCATAGGGCATTCAGCCCTCTCTAAGCGATTTACAGAGTCAGCATATCGCCCCCACAGTCTGGGTCCTCATTTCACCCACCTCGGAAGGATGGAAGGCTGAGTCAACCTTGAGCCGGTGAGATTACAACCGCTAAACTGCAGATAACAGTCAGCTGAAGTGGCCTGCAGTACTGCACCCTAACCACTGTGCCACTTCGGCTCTTAAGTTTGTGTAACACGTCAGCAGTAGCAAAAGCGTAGGGTGTTTTGTCTTGATGTGAGTAGTGCAATGTAAGCATGGCCCTGGTCTCTGTACTGAAAAATTCTAATAGCAGCTTCACACTCATTAAACTGTTAATAGAAATCACATCATTACAGAAAAAATTAAACATATGACCTGCCTAAAAACATGATGCAGTAAACATTCCAAAGCTTTCAGTGAAAAATGATTCCAGGGGAGAGTTAATATTGAACTCTCTGCTTTTCAAATTTGTTCTTACTGCTTATATTTTGCAACTTTTGTTCATTCTCATCTCTAATTCTCTTAGGTTTTAGGGTGCCCATTGTCCTGCTTTCCTGCTACCATTTTTCCACTCATTTCTGGCTGTCACAAGTATTGATTACTCTAAGAAATAATGTAATATAACAACACCCAGAAATTATCTGTTATTGAAGATGGAATAAATTGTAGAAATTGATATTTAAAATTTCTGTGATTAATATTTCTTATTTGTGGGAAGCTGTTTCTTAATTCATATGTAAAATGAAATCAAAACTGAATGTTAATTCAGAACTAGGCATCTTTTTTTCTATACTTTTTCTTCAGTGGTAAAGTCAGAAGAATACAGAGCAATCAATGAAATCATTCTCTTTCCTTTTCTTTTTGCCATCTTCAGCCTTTCATGCTCTACAACCCGTATTCTCCTGAAATAATATTTTTGGGGAGGGTTGCTTTCACATTGACTCTGGGTGATTGCCTGCAACTAATCCCTGCAATTATTTGGCAAGATTTTTTTCCAGGGGAGGGGGAGAGGTTTGCCATTGCCTCCTTCCTAGGATGGGAAAGTGAGTGACTGGCCCAGGGTCACCCAGCTGGTTTCCTGCCTAAGGCAATACTACAACTTGGGGTCTTCCAGTTTCTAGCCTGGTGCCTTACACCACTCACTCTCTAAGTTATCTCCCCCTTTCCAACCCCCCTCCCCCACTAATACCTCAATGATCCAAAATGTAGTAGCTCTACTCTGAAATCATGTGTCATCTAAATCCAAGCCTTCTCAAAGATAAGAATAGCATTTTGGCAGTGGATCAAAGAAGGTGGTAAACTCCACCCACTCATTGCACCTGTTCAGGCACAGCCCTCTGTCTATCTGGTTTAATTTGGATTACTGTACTAAATGGAGAATGGTGATTGAGCTAACTAGCCCCTTCCAACTATCTGATTCAGTCCTACAGAAGAATAAGTCCCCCTCCTCAAAATATCTGTCAGTGTAACTCCAGAGCCTGAAAATCAAGAAAGAAAGAAAAATACTGCTTTCAGAGAGCTTGAAAGAAACAATTTAGTTGCACAGAAACATGAAGCAAATATCCCTCAGTCTTACAGGTGGTCCTCGACTTATGACCACAATTGAGCCCAAAATTTATATTGTTAATTGAGAAGTTAAGTGAATTTTGCCCCATTTTACGACCTTTCATGGCACAGTCATTAAGTGAATCACTGCAGGTGTTAAGTCAGTAACACAGTTATTAAGTGAATCTGGCTTCTCCATTGACTTTGCTTGTGAGAAAGTCACGAAAGGTGATCACTTGACCTTTGGCCACAGCAAGCATCATAAATAGGAGTACAGTTGCCAAGCATCCGAATTTTGATCATGTGACCATGGGGATGCTGCAACGGTCATAAGTATGAAAAGCGGTCATACGTCACTTTTTTCCAGTCCCGTCGTAACTTTGAACTGTTACAACTAAATGAAACTGTTGTAAGTCGAGGGCTGCCTGTATTTTTATTTTTTATCTTTTCCTTTTGAGATTAGTCCAACCAGAGAAGAATCTTTTGTAGGCATAAGAATAAAATTCTCTATCTCTGGGTTAGAATTTTGCTTCCCTTGTCAAGGAGAACGAGGGGCAAAGAAAGGGCAGATAGAAAAGGAAGAGAGGTATTTTCCAGTCCTGTAAGCAAAAGGGAGACTCGCGAACTACTCCACCGCACTCCAGAATGATTGTTTGCCTCCCATATTCAGTAAACAATTGGAATGGCAGGGAATAGGAAAAGGAAATTGTAGCCACTTCTGCTTCTAAACATCTTGTCCCAGGCAATCTCTCAGGATGGTACACAAGCACATGCGCACATGCATGCTCGCACATGCATGCACATTCTTCTATTAAAGAAAGATTTTCTCAGAAGCAACAAGCTGTTCTTGGAAAGCAGGGTCAGAGAGATTGCTCAGATTTGTTCCAGGGCCCAAAGCGGAAGAGGGGCTAAGCATGAAAGGAGAGACTGGGCCGAAGGAGAAATATTTTCTGGCCAAATATGGCCAGCAGGCCAACATTTCCAGTTATTCAGTTCTAGCTCTTTCTCAGATGATTCAGCAGGTGATTGCAAAGCACAAGAAATGGTGAGGTTAACAGGGGCAAACTACATTGAAATTAGGTTATACAGGGCCAGGAACTGTAGGGTGCCATACTGTCATTGTTAGCTAATTAAGCACTTGCGTTATGGCTTTAACAGCCATTAATTTGTTAAATGTTTAGGCCATTCAAAACTTAAATGTTGATTACTTCAGAGGTCAAAGTTCAGTAATTTTAAAAAAGTATAAACTTCATAATTATATATATTTAAATAAATAAATGTTAAACCCTATTTATATAAGCAATCCTTTATTTTTATTCTTTCCCAATAATGCATTAGAGTAAAATATATACAGAGGTAGTCCTCCCTTAGCAACCCCAATTGGGACCGACAACTCAGTCTTTAAGCAAAGTGGTTGCTAAGTGAAACTATGACAATACTTTTGATCTTACCTCAGCTTTCCTTTGCTTTACAAACCTGTGAAGGTCATAAATGCAAGAATTGAATGCAAAATTACTTTTTCATCACTGTCATGGTTGCAAGCAGTCACCCCCCAAGGCTGTTGTTAAATGAGGAATACCCGTACTCTTAATGTTTTAAAAAAAATAACATTGTTTCCTCCTTTCTAATTCTGACCTTTAAAATACATATTCAAAATGCCTCTCAACTGACTCATTTTCTTCTGCTGCCAATCATTCTGGAAAACTATAGTTCTAAAGTACAGTTGGATAGGTCTTGTTTTACCTAGGATAAAAATAAAGCAAAGTGCTATTTAGAGATGTCTCTTTTTAGCCAAGGTTGAAAATAATTGTATGTGCATTAAAAACCCCAAAATATAAATATGTTCTTTATTTGTTTAATTCCAAAGTTCCAACAAAAAAGGAAGAGCCTCCCAAAAGGTAGAGAGAGATTTTTTTCTTAATAAGCTTTGAGCAACTCCTACATTTTATACTGGGTTAAAAATTTGATATGAGGAAAAATAGATTTTAGGCACCACTATAAAAATGTTGAATGGATCATAAACTCAGCATCTTTTTATTTAATGCAATTAAATTGCAATGAGTAATTCTTGGCTTTCAGTTAGTTTGCTTTGCTCATTGGTGAAATAGTGTGGTGTGGTTTTGAATTGGCTGACTCTAGTAATAAATAGCATGCCTAAAATTACATTCTATTGACATGCTTCACATGCTGAATGTGAAACAAATTGAGCCCTGCATAATGTGGCACCGTAGTGACTGACCACAAACAGATTCAGAGGTTCTTTGGTGGTGATAGGAATAAATAATATTTGCTACATTTTGGAGCCAAAAACTTAAGTCAGTGTACATGCTGTAACATATTTTTTTCTGCTATAACTGTAAATACCCAATCTGTATTTGCCCTTAGATTTGCTTAAACAGCAGATCACACAATGAAGTTTATATATTTGCCAAATTATTTGTTGGTTATTTGAAGGATCATCATCTCCTGGTCACATCTACAAGAGTGTGGGGGGGGGGATGGGATACTGTGGTTCCCCTCCCTTAAAGAGGTACTTCCAGTGGGACTAAGAAGAGCCTTCTCTATGGTAGCTCCCTCCCTGTGATCCATGGATCATCCCTATGGAGATAAGATTGGCTCTCACTTTCATACACTTTCACAAGGCCCCAAAGACCTAGTTTTGCCAGCGGGCCAAGGAACACAGAGTGGGATGGAGCCCATTAAGTGGCTTATTTGATTGACGGTTGTTAGGGTGAGGGGCAGTAGTTACCACTTTTTATTTTTATTTCATATGACATTGTTATTTTTGTAAGCCGCCTGAAGTCACTGAGAGTGAGTCATGTAAACTTTTAAAATAAAATAAAGTAAAATGAAAGAAACAATACATTTATTCATTTGTGGGACCTGTATATCACAGTTCTATTTTGTTTGTTATATATTTGCAAGAGATGAACTTTTTTGCAAGAACATTTGTAAGAAAACTCAGTTTATTTCTGAAAAAAGTAAGCTATTATATGGAGCAGATATGAAAATAAACCCAGCTTTTTTGGCAATTCCTACAGTAAACAGAATGAGCAAATGCAGTTCTCTTGATGAGATAATGTTGGGAAGTAATCCACCAAATGTGTATTTTTGTTTATATCCAATAAGATCCAGGTTTTTGTAATTCTTAAATCTCTTCTGACAGAAGGCAGCAGCATTTTCTATGGACATAATAATTTTTCAGCTATTAGGGTACAACACATATCTTCCCTAATTGCGGTCCCTAAAATAAACTTGCAAGCTAGTCTTAATATCACCCTGTTAGAGATAGGAAGGGACAGAAGCTTCAGGGTATAAAGAGTTAGTGATACAATTCATACTTGGAGACTTTCTGATTTGTAGCTCAATCATTTTAATCGTAATGCCAACCCAAATTAGGTTAACCACTTGTAGCTCAATACAGCAAGTGATGATTAGAGTCATTGAGTCATAGAGTTGGAAGGGACCATCAAGTCCAAATCTCTCCTCAGTTTGAGAATTCAGCTGAAAGCACCACAGGCAGATGTATATCTAACCTCTCCTGTTACACATTAAGTGAAACAAACCACAGTCTCACAGGACTATTGATTCCAGGATTTTCCCCTAATAATCAGGATCCACTTTTCTATATTTTAAATTCCATGTCTTGTACTCTAGAACAAGAGAAAGCAGTTCTTGATCTTTTTCTGTGGGACATCCCAAGTATTGGAAAAATGCTATCTATCAGACTGCCCTCCTTTGCAGTTTGGACTGGAAACAGTTAATCCCAAAACTAGCCTGTCAGAGCTCTTATTGTCCAAAGGAAGGTTATGTTGAAGTACAAGCATTTCAGTGAACACTGTACTTTAATTGTTGATCTTAAAAAGCAGAAGCTATCTACTACTCCAAAATCTTCACTGTTTGTTTTACCTGTTGTCATTCGTTTTGTCATCTTTATACTTAACTAGCTGATAACCCAGTGTTGTCCGGATATTTATCTATAGCAGGAAAATGTCCAGACCAAACGTAATTTCTAATGTTGGATTTTTCCCCTTGTGGGGTACTGTGCAGCCATTACCATGGCAACTCCATTGCGTTGTACAGTAGAAGCCATTTTATGGCAGTATAATAGAAGCCATTTGAAGGTGCAGCAGGCTGTATCGTAACAAAACACACACACCAAGGGGTGTTAGGGGTGTCTTACATCCACTGTATTTGTTTCCATAGAATAAGTCATCTATGTACCAAGTTTGGATGAAATTGTTCAAGGTGCTCCAGAATTATGCTGATACACACACACACACACACACACACACACACACACACATATATATATATATAGTTATATATAGTTATATATATATATATATATATATATATATATATATATATATATAGTTATATATATATAGTTATATATATATATAGTTATATATATAGTTATATATAGTTATAGTTATAGTTATAGTTATATTTGTGCTAATAAATAAATAAAGGGAGACTAGTATAGATCTATTTCAAGCTATTTAGCTCTCATCAGCTAGCCATATGGTTAACACATCTGCCTAAGAGGCAATAGAGCACAGATTCGATTCCCAGCAAGGGTATGGCTAGCTGATGAGAGCTAAATAGCTTGAAATAGATCTATACTAGTCTCCCTTTATTTATTTATCAGCACAAATATAACAATGTAACAAAAAGGCAACAGTAAAAAATATTGGGTTTCTGTCTGGATGGTCTCTTGTGACGAGTCGAAGGACAGAGAATGGAAGTGTGATCTTCCTCCCATATTTGGGCATACCAGGGGTTGTGACTAGATAGATTAGATAGATAGATAGATAGATAGATAGATAGATAGATAGATAGATAGATAGATAGATAGATAGATAGATAGATAGATAGATAGATTGATTGATTTTGGATCCATTTTTTCATTGTGCTCCTTCACTTTTATTACTATATTTTGTAAATTATTTGCATTTTTCACAATCAGGGTACTGTTATCAGCACAATGCAGAATATTGATGTTTCTTCCTCCAGTTTCTTTGATCATTTTCCAATCCAGCTTCCCTCAGTATAGTATATATTGAGTATATAGGTTGAATAAATAGGGGGACAGTATACTGCTTGTCTCATTCCTTTGCCAACTTGGAGCCAATCTGTTTTTCCATGTTAGTCTGTACTATGGCATCCTGATCAGTATATAGGTTTTACATAAACTCAGTGAAATGTTGTGAGATTTCCATTTTCCTAATTACATTCAACTTCTTGACATAATGAACACAACCCAATGAATCAATGAAACATATTCTAACTTCTTTCTGGTATTCTTTGCCTTTCTTAATTATCTAATGTGCATCAACCATAATGTTTTGCCTTCCTTCACTTTTTCTAAACCCAGATTGAACATCTGTCATCTTCTTTTCCATGTAAAGTCTAGCCTGCATTGGATGAGTCTAAAAATTATTTTGTTAGTGTTTAAATTAATACATAGTGTACAATAGTTTGCACAACCTATTAAGTCTCCTTTGGTTGTTACTGATATATAGATTGATCTCTTCCAGTCTATGGTCAACTGCACCATTCTTCAGATTTGCTGTCATTGCTTGGTTAGGACGTTTACTGATTCTTTTCTTTGCCATATTTCTGTAGATTTTCCATTATTCCCTACAATGCTGATCTGAATTACTGGACTCTTGATATTACTTCATCAACAAAACTGATAAGATAGAGTTTGTTGGAGAATTGAAAACATTTATTAAAATCAAGTAGTGCTGCAACTAGGCAAGAATCTTTTATATTCTTATAATTCCATTTTTCTCAACTTTCAAAGTATAGCTAAGGATTTTCTGTTAACGTTTTAAGGTTCCATTTGCATGCCATAAGTTGATTCAATATTGCCAGAATTTGTAAGGATACTAGATAATGAATTCTGAAAATAGCAGCATGTTATATGCTCAACTATTCCAACTTTTCTCAAATCGAACAGTTATATATCCTGTATGCCCATTCCAGAAAGAGTTTAGCTGGTGTTATTTCTCAGATTGCTACTCTGGAACAAGCCTGTCCAAACTTGTTCTTTACCCGTAATTTGAATTGGGCTTAATTTTCAGTTCTGTGTTTGCGCAGGTGGTTTTTTGGGAAGATTCCTCGAGCAAGGGCTGAGGAGATGTTGGGTAAACAAAGACATGATGGTGCCTTCCTCATCAGGGAGAGTGAAAGTGCTCCTGGTGATTTCTCCCTCTCAGTCAAGTGAGTATTACTTTTGGATTGATTTGATCTGATTTTAACGATTCCCTGGCTTCAGTCTTTGAAACTTCTGTTATTGGCTGGAACAAAGAAAGAAAGTGAGTTTTAAAAAGTTTCCTCCAGTGCAAGGATGGCTGTATTAGCCTTTCATAGTCCAAAAACCTTCTAACGTACTGCAGTTCTGAAGATGTTTGGTTTGTGATTCTCTTTGGATACTGACACCCTAGAGCCGTAGGGGTGAACCTATGACACACATGCCAGAGGTGACATGCAGAGCCCCTTCTGCTGGCACGCGGGCTGTTGCCCCAGGTCAGATCTCTCTGGCGTTTCTTTTGTGAGCGTCTGTTTCCTTGCAAACAATGAAACTGATAAGATAGAGTTTGTTGGAGAATTGAAAACATTTATTAAAACCAAGTAGTGCTGCAACTAGGCAAGCATCTTTTATATTCTTATAATTCCATTTTTCTCAACTTTCAAAGTATAGCTAAGAATTTTCTGTTAACATTTTAAGGTTCCATTTGCATGCCATAAGTTGATTCAATGTTGCCAGAATTTGTAAGGATACTTTGTTCAGATGCCCCACCTCCCACTGGCCACCTGGTCTTCGGGTCTCTGCTGCGCATGCATGCATGTCAGTGCATGCACATGTTTGTGCACATGCACGTCTTTTAGTTTGGGTCTGCGCACAGTTTGGGCACTCGTTGTCTAAAAGGTTTGCAATCACTGCACTAGAAGTTATGAAAGGGGGGGGAAGGTGCCTCAGCCCACTGGCAATGAATTTAGGATTGTCAGCCACTCCCTAAAACTCAGGTGCTTTATAGGAGGCAGCCCTAGGATCCAAAGAAAATGCATTGTGTTAAAAAGTAGCAGATACATGCTATGTTTGTGCCAGAGGATTCAGACCTTCTTTTGCCTTCCAGTCCAAAGTGATACATGATCACACGCATTGGAATTTTTTAAAAAGTTATCCATAGCTACTTACCTGTTTCTAATTCAAGTGCATTATCTACCAAAAGAGGCTTTCAGAATATGTGTGGTTGTTTTTTTGCTCCCAGTCTTGTGGCCTAACAGAAAAAATAAAGTACTTTGCTGAATCATTGTTGTGTTGTGCAATGTTTTAAAATGTAAAAAGAAGGCATGAGGGGCCTTTTTTAATATCCAAGCTTAATAGCCTGATCGTGCTTTTGTTTATCCACATATAGAGCTTGCTTAACTCCTTAGCCACTATGGATGGCTTAAAAAAACACAGAGATAAAAGAGTTTTTTGTTTTTTTTTTAAAAGGACCTTGGTCAACCAGACTGGACTCATTCTTGGATTTAACTTTAGGTACCGGTATTCAGTTTTTGCTAAACACAGATAATAAATGTGCGATAGTAATGAGAATTTCAAGACTTGCAAAAAGTAATAGAGTTTTCGTTTAACACAATTTATATGCACTTATTTCCTTGACTTGTGACATTGACTGCTGGCTTGTACTGCCACCTCATGTTTAGAAATCCTCAAAAACCCCAATGTGCATTTCCCTTGGCTGAAGATTAACCCTGTAGATGTGCAAGAAAAGAATATTCCTTTCCTGGGAGAAATGTTAAAGCAGTGAGTACATCTGGAATGTTCTTCCCCTTCTTTTTAGATTCGGAAATGATGTGCAGCACTTCAAGGTGCTTCGAGACGGTGCGGGCAAGTATTTCCTCTGGGTGGTAAAATTCAATTCTCTGAATGAGCTGGTAGACTATCACAGATCAACCTCTGTCTCCAGGAACCAACAGATATTCCTCCGAGACATTGAGCAAGTGCCTCAGGTAAGAAAATCTTTGGAGTTTTCCTAATCACAATACTACTTTTATTCTTTACTAGCCAACAATGTGGCATTGCCTGGGTATTTATTTATAGGGGGAAAATGCCCGGACCAAACATAATTTCTAATGTTGGATTTTCCCCTTTACCAGAGGGAGCCCTCTTGTGGAATACTGTGAAGTCATTACCATAGCAACTCCACTGCACTGTACAGTAGAAGCCAGTATGGCACAACAGGCTGTATCTTAACAGAAAACACATCCCGAGGGGTGTTAGGGGAGTCTTACCCCCACAGTATTTGTTTCCAGAGAGTAAGTCATCTTGGTACATAGATGACTTACTCTCTCGAGTAAGAAATTGCTCAAGGCATTCCAGAGTTATGCTGGAACATACACATACACACAACGACTTTATATAGATAGATGCATGCCTGTAGGAATGTCTTTTTTAGTTTGCGTGTGGAGGTGTTTCCATGAAGGATAAGTAAAACCTTGGTGACTTAAGAGGACAAATTGTGCTAGGCTCTATTCTGTTTTCAATAATGACACTATTTTAGAAAGATATATAACCCATTCCTTACGCCAGATTCTCAAGGATTTCTAAAAATTATATAATAAAAAAGTACAACAGAACACCCTCTTTCTGAAGTAGCTGATAAGCTTTTGAGACATGCATGAATCTGCTGAAGAGAAAAGCAGTGAGGTCCCTAGCATTATTTGAATGCACTATTTCTGGTGAGGTTAACAGGATGCAGCTCAACATGCTTAAATGCCTGGGCAATTTAAAAAAAACATTGCCAAGTGCCAAGGAGTTACTAAACTTAACAATGTTTGTGGAGGAGAGCTTTCTAGCTTGGGGTGGGGGGGAGCTGAGCGGTACTGCAGGTCAGCTGTTTTTCTCTCAGGAGGAGGAGATGCAGGGAGGCAGTCACTTGGCTTCTACCCTCCTTTCTGAGATTGCCCTGGGAAAATTAAGAGGTTGAGGAATCTGGGGCATTGCAACGAGGTAGCGTGGAAATGATGACAACATGTAGGCAAGTAAGGCCCTTGTGGTAGAGGACTTTGACAGCTAGTTGCTTGCAGAAGTTGAAGCAAGTAAGCAACTTTGTAGGAAAGTCATCCAGGATTTGGTAAGTGTCTCATATCCATTCAGTCTGTAACAAAGTTTCCCTCATCCATAACTTGACTGTGGATGAGGGGGCTGACTCAGTCTGCAGCACCAAGTATGGTTGTATTATTTGTAACGCTGATAGCTGCTAGGGACATTGGCCCAGTTGTGAGCAATGTTCCCTCTAATTTTTTTTCTAATTATGTATAGTGTTTACGGTAATGTACACTGTTATTCACTGAAAGTCTGTCTCATCTTAAAGTTTCTCATGTCTGTCTTTCTTTAACAACATTCCGAGTACACTTTGTCAAGATCAATCTGCACCGCTGAAGTCTGGTAAGATCGGATTCGCATCAGCATATCCAAGTGCTCAGTTTGCAGCCGATTGCGAGCTTTGGTCTTGATGGCATTCATCAAGCTGAAACCTCGCTCACAATCGGTGCTTGATGCTTGGAATGTTGCGCAGATGTCCAGCAGACGTGACAGCAATCCAAACTGTTGCTCTCTTAGTACAAACTGAACTACATCATCAAATGAGTGCATTAATCCAGACTTGAATTTCTCTGACACCAGAAATCTGAAGTCACGATATTGTGACTGTACAGCTGATGTGATGCTGACTTCATCCAAATCGTCAAAGAAATGCTGGTATTTTCCAACCAGAGTTGCAATCTCAGTTTCCCCAAAATTAAAAGAATTCACATTCGACAGAGCAGCAGTTTCGAATATATTCCAATCTGTCAGCTCATTGTCTGGAAAACAACTGTCAAGATGCAAGCACAAACGTTCAATAAATCTGAGTATAGGAGCCGTGTCAATGTCTGGGTTGCTCTCCATATATTCGCGAGCTTCGTTATTCCAGTAAACCGTTTCACCTAAATACTGCAGGCGAAGCTTGGCTATTCTGGCCTTCACAAACTGAACGGCTTCTATTGGTGTCAGGTTGCTTCTTTGCAACAACTTGTTCAACTCGGCTAATTCGCGAACAACGTCATCAAACACAATCAATGCAGCACGAATCTGTGGATCCGTCAACTTTTTGTAACAATATTTACATACTGGGTCACTGTGTGATTCTGCTTGCTCTTTACAGTACTCAACCAAAACTGTAATGTTTTTCATTAATGCTCGCAATGCAAAATGTCTGGAAAGCCATCGTACTTCATTCAACGGTCTGAAGGCTACTGCTTCACAGTCAAGAACTTCTGCTAGTTCTGCAAATGCCGTTTTCTTCACAGAAGAGCGGCAGAATAGAGTGTACACAGTGCGCAGTAAAGTCTCAATGTCTTTCATAAGTGAGATGTGCTTACATGCATCATCAATCCCCAGGTCTTCTCGATTTGCCACACAGTGCTGTTCAACCAAATGAGATACATCTTGACGAAGCTGAGCAGCCACACCATTATGCTTACCCAGCATCACAGACGCACCAAACATGACCATCCTTTGAAGATTGATGTTGTTTGTAGCATAGAACTCTTTTATGGCTGCTGTGATTGCTGTGCTGTCGCATATTGACAACTGTAAAATTCCTGCAAACACGGTCTTATAAATTGCAGCATTAGACGGGCGGAATTTCACATACAAAATCAACATTTTGGTGACTGATACATCGGTGCTTTCATCAGCAATAAGAGTATGACAACTGGCATTACATAGATCATGCATGACTTCTTTCTGAACAACTGCATTGATGCACTCTACAAACTCAAAGCCATAATTCTTGCTGCGCCAGCTCTCTGGAATGGATACATATTTGCCTATGTGGTCATGTATGGCTTTGACTGATAATATTGACACATTCATGTTTATGGCCAGCAACACATTATCAATCAAAATTTTGACTTCATCAGCATTAGCATTTCTGCGCAGTGAAACTTCTTTTCTGTTCACTTTGTCTTCTGCACTTTCAGTCAGTACCCTCGGCAGCCCTCCAGATTTCTGGCATCGTAGTTTAGTGATCGAATCCAGGTGAATCTTCTGATTGATATGATGCTTCAAATAATCAATTTTCCAATCGTTCCATCGTTTTCCAGTGGCGAATGTGCCACCTGTACAAGCTTCTTGGCATATTTGGCAAACAATGTCATCACTACTTTCACGATAAGTGAAGATATCACCCAGTTTTGTTAACTGTTTTCTAGACGAAGTTGGCAGTTCAGTCTCTACTAACTCTTCCAACCATTCTAGTTTAAACTTCCAGCTGCACTTTTTCTTCGTAACAACATTTACTCCAGCTTTATGTTTTGACATCAGCACTGACTGATGATGTACCTATAGGGTTAGGGTTTATCAATTATTACAATTCTCTTTTCAAATTCATTTTGGATTAAATAAAAAGAGCTTTGAAATGAATATATAAATGGCACTTAATACCACTAATATTAAAATAGTAAATGTTTGATATACTTCATTTTAATGAATTTCACTTGATATACTTCATTTTAATGAGTTAACATTCAATTGCAAAAGTTGTCTATACACTGTATGCTTCTGTGAATGTATTATATGCAATTTGCTATTTTAAATGAGTAAAATTATTAAAATCACCATAATTAAAGTCTCATTCACATCTAAGAGTTTTCTTCCATCATTAATTTGTAAACTCAAGGATTTATTGCCTGCATGTTCAACAATGCTTGCTGATTGTTTAAAAATTTGTGGGAATTTGCTCCTCTCTGTACAGAGGGTTTCAGTAACCTACTACTACTGCAAAACTAATTTCTAAACTGCATACTACTTGCAAACATAAATAGATTGTTAAAATGGCTCTACCATAACCAAATAAGAGAGAGAAAAAACGCCTTCCTTTTGTTTATAAAGTAGTGATTTTAGTTTGCTCTATGGAAGTCACTATTTTAAACTGACAGATAGGAAGTTTAATTAGATTAAAAGCAAAAATATTCTCAATGACTTTGAAAATCCCAATGAGTTATTAAATATAGGTACTCCTTCGTTACAACGTGGGACTGGAATTTTTATTACTCAGCAATGTGGTCACAAAGCTGATGTCGTGTCATGACTCATGTGACCGGGCTCTCTCGCCTCTTTCCAACTCCGAGGGCATCAATCATGTTAGCCAAGGGGATCTGCAAAGTTGGCTCTTTTAAGACTGGTGGACTTCAACTTCCAGAATTTTGAGAGTTGAAGTCCACCAGTCTTAAAACAGCCAACTTTGCAGCCCCCTGTGTTAGCCCAAAGCCTGGCGCTGGGCTTTGCTCCCCCATTGGTGGAGCCCCGAGAAGCGAGGAGGGAGAAAAAGAGCTCAAAAGAGCTACATTTTTGCTAAATGTAACCGGGGAGAGCCAGCCCAGGCAATAGCAAATTAGCCGATCTCCCAGCAGGTCTGAAGGGGGGGGAGCCAAACTCCAGGCAGGGCTCTCTGACTGTTCTAATTCCCCGTGAAAACTGTTGTTGCCTCTGAAGCATTTGCTCCAGTGTTTTAAATCTTTAAGCTCCCCTTTCCCTTTTTTCTTTTCAACCTACACTGATTAGAGAATCCTGAAGTCGGGCGGCAATGTACTGCAGTAGAAAAGGTTTTGCTGGAGGAGGTTTTGATTGCGATCGCTCTGTAGTTCGTGTCCAGATACCTGCCCCACGTGCCTCTGCGCGGCAATTAGAAACTACTGAGCAGGGTATTGCAGCCATGTGAGCGGCCGCGCAGGCGCGCACCTTAGAGGGAACAGTGGTTGTGAGACCCTCTGTGTGGTATCAGTGAGGATTGTTGTTCACTTACCTTCCTCATTGCAGAGTTAACATCCCTGCTTTGGCTATTGGACTCTGTATCTAGGTTGGTGGAGAAGTTCCGTAGGCTTACGGTTTTGAGGGACTTCACTCTTCCTTCCCTGGGCCCAGGGTCTGAGGTAGCACAGGAGTTCAGGGCAGCCATGGACCTGCACTAAGACTTATGTACTATGTTTTATCTTACTCCAATCTCAGGATTGCTAGTATATGGATATTTGTTGTCAGACTGCCTTTGTCCAACAGATCTATAGTTGTAGGCAACCACTAGGAAAAAGCAGAAGGCATTGTATGCCATTTGGGCCTCAAATGATAACAATGCTCTGTCAGCCACCCTCTTAATCTTGAGTCGGGTTATTTAGATGAAATGCAAGAATAGTTGGAATAACAACTTCTGGTTAGATGAATCACTTGCTAAAAGAATAATTTGTTACCATCATAGCTAGTCTGAATCCCTACAGTCCATTATTGATTGTAGACATTAGTTGAGCATTTCTGCTGGCTCACCTGAATCTGATCAAAGGCAGAGCTGGAGTTATTTGTGATTTGTACATAGAACATCATGTTCTAGAGCCACGATGGTGAACCTATGGCACAGGTGCCACGGGTGGCCCGCGGAGCCCTCTGCCAGCATGTGAGCCATCACCCCAGCTGAGCTCTACCACGCATGCGCACGGGCCTCCCGCCTCCCAGCTGATTTTCGGGTCTCTGCAGCATGTGTTGCTTAATCAAAATGCAATTAAAACACTATACAAGCCATCGAGAATATAACTATATACATCCAACAGAAGTGCCTCACAGGAGCAGGTAGAGGTGATTTCTAGAGAGGCAGGAAATGCATCACTAAACAATGGAGATGAATACTAGAGAAGAATAATCTGCATAGAAGGCAGACATAACACCTGTAACAGCCTAGGCATGGGCGGGGGGCACCCCCCCTTTTGGTCCCAGGAGGCTTCACGGAGGCCTGCTAGGCCCAAAACGGGGAGTGACGAGAGAGAGCAAGGGGGAGCACACACGCATGTTCAGGAGGCGGGGGGGAGGTCACGGACACATTATGTTATAGGTATGTGCACACATGCGCGCTTTCAGCACACAAAGACAAAAAGGTTAGCCATCACTGTTCTACAGTTTATTAGATGAACTACTTGTGGAAAAAGACTTAATCTCTCATATTCTTGTCTGCTAGAATAAAACCACAAATAACCTTTTATTCATTTTGTCTATGAATCTCACATACGAAGTTCCTCATCAAGCTATAAAAGAAGGAAGGAAATAGAGGAAGAGGTGGATACATGAAGATGCAAAATGAATTTTATTTTGACAGCTTAAATTTACATTAGTGTAGCAGATTTGTGGTGCTCCAGTTTTTTATTATATTATCTAATTGCTATCATAGTCAGGGGTAACTGATGCAGGGAGTTACCATTAAGTAACATCTGGAAAGGCATAGTTTTCTCATCTCTGGATTTCATGAATCCTCCTGTCACCATTAAAATTTTACTTGTGCAGATTGTGTTTGACATATTACCACAATTGGGACCAGAATTTAGATTGCTAAGAAGGCAGTTGTTAAGTGAATCACACTAATTTTATGAACTATTTTAACCACTGAATTGAATCACTGCAGCTGTTAAGTGAATCATGCAGTCATTAGGCCAATTCAACTTCCTCCATTGACTTTGCTTGTCGGAATCAAACTGGGAAGGTTGCAAATAGTGATCACATGATTCCAGAACACAGCAATCGTCATAAAAAAATGCCAGTTCCCAAAATTGCCCGAGTTTTGATCATGACATTGCGACATAATTGTGAAGACTGGTTGTGAGTCATTTTTTTTAGTGCCATTATAACTTTAAACCACCATTAAAGAAACGGTTATAAGTTGAGGACTACCTGTATAAATGAGTTATTTGAATAGCCTTTGTTGTTAAAGCAGCCTCATGCGTATTCAAATCACATCTGCGCAGTAAGATGATAAAGAGTTAATACTTCACTGCCCAATGTTTGTAGATCTATTTCATATTTTAGATACAACCTCAAGAATTTGAAAATGCTGCTCACTTTTTATCATAAGACACTTTAAAGCTGTAGTTGGTTATAAAATTCAGTCTCGACATTTTATGTATATCAAAATAAGCGCAATATAGAAGTAAGACTTGATGCTGTTTCTATGACTGAATGAATTAACTCGCAAACCAAGATGCCATTTGTTGTCATCTGTCAGTATCAACAGCTTCAGATGTACTGACTGTAGGCGAGAGACCATAGTTCGTGCCACAGAAAAAAAAACCACGAGTGATTTGGAGGCCTCAATAAATTAATCCCCTCTTCTCTTCTTTACAGCAACCATCATACGTACAGGCTCTTTTTGATTTCGACCCTCAGGAGGAGGGAGAGCTGGGCTTTCGCCGCGGAGACTTTATCCAGGTCCTTGACAATTCTGACCCCAACTGGTGGAAAGGAGCCTGCCACGGACAAACAGGCATGTTTCCACGCAACTACGTTACCCCTGTGAACCGGAACATCTAGAGCAGATGGCTAAAGATTATTTAAGGAAAGAGGAAAAAACAGTACAGTCCACATTCAGAACCGAACAGCAGCCAGAGATCTCCAGTCATCAGGCCATAAAACTGAATCCCCTCAGGTCTGCATGAGGGGGAACACTTTTTTTCACTCAGAATGGAACTTTGTGGGGAGGGGACAGGAGAAGGGTCCAACTTATGCACCAAAACTTTTCTTTAAATTAAAATGGATATTAACAGATTTCTTTGGTTATTTCTGGGGTGGCCCTTTTTGTTCACTGGTCCTTTTTCTCCCCAACACCAGTGCATCAGTGTATGAAGTGTTACTGCTAAATGAAGTCCATGCTATGCCAGGAAGAGAGGAAGCTCTGTTGGTATCTGCTACTCATGCATACAGTCTTCGGGAAGGGACTGAGAGAGCAAGCCAAATACATTAGCCAGTTTAAACACACACACACACACACACACACACACACACACCAATTATGCTTCTACCTTCAGTGTTTTGCCTAAGATAAGGTCTTAATTTTTTTTCCTCACTGCTTTTCAGTCTGAAAGTTGTTCGGCTGTGGAGCAGAGGGGAAGATGGTAAATAGGTTGTAGGATTTTTCTGAGAAAACCTGCATTACAACCAGATCATGTTTTCATTAACCGTGACAGGTTTTAATTTTCTTTTTAATCATGTGACTTTAAGCATGTTCTTCTGTTTTTTAATTAGTGCCTTTTCCCTTGTTTAACAAAAAAAAAACAGTTCACAATTTTCAGTTTGTTTCTGTTTTTATGTAAATATTTAAGGAATTGAATGAGAGGAATGTAACTTTATTACATAAAAAGATCTCCATTTACCAGATGGAGCTTTAAAATATGTATACACATTTGATATTTTTCATACTAGTTGGGAAAAAAGGCATATAATGCCCCAAAACTCGCAGCCTGGGGTTCTTGAGCAAGACAGAGAAAATACCTCCAGTTTTGTTTTTGTTTTTTTTTTTGGGGGGGGGGGGGAGATTGGCATATTTTACAAAGCCTAGAGTTAAATTCCAAATTATTTTCCCCAAAGACAGTAAGGCCTCAAGAAATTGAGCTTAATTATAGCCAATGGTTGACCCTAATGCTTGGGGAGGAGCAGTCCAGTCCCCTCTTGAGTTGGCTTGACTCACAATTGCAATCGGTGACTACCTTCCAGCAGTTCCATTTTCTACACCAGTATTACTGTAGCTGGAAGAATCCTCTTTCTTACTCAAAAATCCCAGAAGGGAGATTATATTCAACTTTTTATTCTGATAAAACTCATAGGTGCCATGCATAATATTATGAATGACTTAGACTTCTAAGACCAGGGAGAGCAACCTGCAGAGCTCCTGTGCCAACCAGTTACCTTATTTCCTTTTGCTGAGCTGCATACCTGGAACTTCTGTACCTTAGTAACGGACCCCAAAACTACCACAGAGACCTTCCCTTACAGAAAAGCGCTGTTCTGTCCAGATCGGGGTAGGGGGGGACCCTGTGTTGGTGGGTGCCTTTTTAGACTAAGTGTTACAGGTATTATTCCTGAGATGGACTCTGCCTTATATTTCCATTTCTCTCAGCAGGTGAAAAAAAGAAAGAAAGCTACCCTGTAGCATATTAATTTCTCATGTTTTTCTTGCTAGCTGTCTTTCTCTCCATTCTCCCCATCCCCACTTTCTTTTTTAAAATTATTGGAAAAGGAATTATGGCATTCTACATTTGGACCATTTGATTGTTTTTTTCTTATTTTGGAATTGGTGTATATCATGCAGCCTTGCAGACATAATGTCTTGTGTGTATATATATATATTAAATCAGTGTTTAAATAAAACAGGCCTATGTACGTAATCCGTTAACGCAGCAGCAGCATTTGGTAGATAGTAATTAACTGTGAATAATAAATATACAACAAATTCTTCACTTGAATATCAGTGTCTTCTTTATTAACACTTGCAATTAAATAACACATTTAAGGAATCAGTGGGGGTTTGATTATAGTAACATGCTTTCAGAAATGGGAAGGACCAGGTAAAAACTTAATTTTTGATTTAAATTAAAATTGTTACTCTAGCTTCCCTTTGGAGCACATAAAGCAGGGAAAGCCTGCTGAGCATATCTCCTTGATAAGCAAGCATTGTTAAATGAGTTTTGCTCCATTTTACAATCTTTCTTGCCATAAGTGAAACACTCTTATTAAGTTAGCAACACGGCTAAGTGAATTTGGCTTTCCCATTGACTTTGTCAGAAGGTTGCAAAAGGTGATGATGTGACACCACTGCAGCCATCATAAATACATGCCAGTTGCCAAGTGTCCGAATTTTGATCTTGTGACCATGGGGATACTACAACGATCATAAGTGAGAAAAACTTATGACAAAGTCCTTTTTTTTTAGTGCCGTTGTAACTTCAAGTGGTCACTAAAAGAATGGTTGTAATCTGCACTTTCTCACCAGGGATAATTAGGGCCTGGGTGTATATGGGTGTTTGTTTATCTGATCAGGGTACAAAATTAGCTTCACTATTTGTTATCTTCTACTTTTAGTGTTCAGTTCCACAGCTCTATGTGCTTTAATCCAGAATGATTCCTTGCTGCACACAGCTATCCCTTGGTTTCTCATAAGTTTTGAAAGTGGCTTTTCTAGAAAGAAGAGGCACTTTGGCAGTTTTATTGAATGCATTGCAGAGGGCTTTCTATCCTGAGAGAAATTTGTTATATCTAAGGACCAGTTTTGGAGGACAAAGGCATAATCTATTATGGACCTTTACGAAAGGTCCATAATAGATTATAGATTATTAGACCTGTACTGTGTCATTCAACCTGGGGACTGCTTTTTTTAATTAATCTTGTATTGAATGCTTTAATTTCACTACTATGATTTTAACAAAATGGCTCAGAAAATAAAAGCATAACTTTCTTAAGGATTTGCCTATTTTTATCCAATTAAGATTCTTGTTTATTCCCCAAATAACCAAGTATTACACAGTATATAGTATGGTCTTTCAATATGTTTAATTATACCTAATCACGCAAATAGGTTTTTTTAACACTTTGCACAACCATATAGGTTGGTCTATTTGTGATTTTACCAGCTTTTTAACTAAACATTTTCCAGATTCAAAAAAAATGATTTTGAGTTCAACAAATCAGATTATAACCTTGTATACCAGCTTCTGTAATTCCAAGGTAAAGGCTACAATTATTTTAGTTTGGATGACCAAATGGCTGTATATGTACATGACATGCTGAATTGTAAATTAGCCAATCACATTTTATCCAGTGTGTTTTGCGCACTCAGCCAGTTTGTTGATCAGTTGCAATGATATCAATTGAGTAAATCACACTTTCCAAAATGCAGATGGGCCCATCAGACAAACAAATTGGAGAGACTGGTTGTCCGCTTGATTTCAAATTTTTTAAAAAGCTCTTAATTTGGCATTGTTACAGAATGAAATTTATATATATATATTATACTTTACCTCACCCCAATTTGAGATATGCTGCAAGGAAATTAAAAGACAAGAGCAAAACTGTTTTGAAACAGTTCTTTAAGGTTCACTTGAATAACCTGTTACCAATGTGATCTTTGCTGAGTTCTGCTTGCAAATTATGTTCCATTCGGCATGCAAAATGTATTTTGGGCAAATATCATCTCTCTAGATGACATATTCATCCAAGCTTATATTTAAAAAGGAAAAACATACACTTACCTGTTACTTAAATTGTTAGCTGTGCAGCAGAAGGCATATGGCTGACATTTAAATCTTGGCTGCTCCTGGGCCTATGCTTCTACTACTCTAAATAGACACTAAGTAACCACAGCAACAACAAACTTGCAATATAGGCGTTCAGGCAGAGTCAGTCTTCTCCAAATACCATCACTTAAATTTGTCATCTTATGGTACAATGGAAGCATGCCTTCTTTCTGGCAGCCTCCTCTGCTCTCCTCACTTTCTAGAAGTCTCTTAGACTAGCTGTGGTCCCAGGTCTGGGATTGGAGTGGCTGTGGAGCAGAGTTAGGGAGTGTCATTTTGGTCCAGGCAGTTCTGAGGTTTTTGGTAGTGTTTTTAATATATGTATTGGACTGGTTGTATACTTGCAGCATTAGAGGGCCTTACCAAATCCATTTTTTTTTAAAAATCCTCATTCAATGTTAGAAAAATGTGACACACTTTGATTAGATACGTATATGGGGACAATGGTTGCAAGTGCCCAATCCTTGGGGATTCAGCCATGGGTGTTTATGCAGGCAAAAAGGGAGCCCAGAGTGGGAGCCCAGAAGTTCAAGTTATTTTTAATGGCCCCTTCAGTGATCAGGTCTTCTGTGGTTTTTCCTGGTCTTAATTGAACAATAAGATTCTTGATCTCTCTCACTGTCACTGGTCCACACATTGCCGGATTTTCTATAGTTTGGCTAGGACTTTCACTTTTCACAGTGTCCAGATATAGTTCCTGAAAATGTGCCTCCCAAATCCACTATGGATGGACCATCACTTTGGAGCCGAGGTGGTGCAGTGGTTAGAGTGCAGTACTGTAGGCTACTTCAGCTGACTGCTAGCTGCAGTTCAGTAGTTCAAATCTCATCTCAGCCTTCCACCCTTCCGAGGTGGGTAAAATGAGGACCCAGATTTTGGGGGGAAATACGCTGAGACTCTAAACCACTTAGAGAGGGCTGTAAAAGCACTGTGAAGCGTTATATAAGTCTAAGTGCTATTGTTATTGATGTCATGAGATGGAATTGAGTCTTTGGGTTTGACCTCCTGATTGAGATGTGCCCGGTTGTTTCTCATGGCTTCCTTTTTCTTGCATGTCAGCATTGTTTTATGTGTTTCTTCTGTTGGAGGAAATCCTGTACAATTTATGCTGTGTTGGATAATCAAGCCTGGTAAGAGGGTTGTTGTTGTTGTTTTGCCACTAACACAGTCTTGGTCAAACCATGATTTGGAGTGGCATTGTTGTTGTCTTCAGGGCGCACTATTACCATGGTTTAGATGTTGGTGGAGCTCTTAGATATGGGCATTAAAATTTTCTAAAAGTGCATCAGGAGGCTCAGCTGATGTCAGGGCAAACTTTAGGCACCATCAGTGATCTGAAGCCCATAGCTCAGTTACTTGGTTTAAATATGGGGTCCACTTATCCCGATGGTAAATTCTTCCTAATGGCATTAATAAGGGTTGGTAGCAACCCTTATTGCTCAGGATTTATTTAAATATTTTCAGTCAAGGAACTCGGTATGCGTTCCTTGAGTGAAAACATTTAAATAAAGCAAAATTGGGAGATGATCACTATAAAATTTAGGAATAACTCGTAGGGCTTGACAAAAGGGAAAAGGTCCCTAGAAACAATTATATAATAAATTACACTCTTTCTGGAACCAGATATATAGGATCATTTGGCTAGATGGTCAAAGGCCCCATTTAGAATGTGGTGAATGTAAAGACTGTTTAAGCCACTCAGAGATCTGCAATGTTTGTGTCAGCCTCTGCTTGCTGCTGCTTCGGCTGCCATTGAAACGGGAGGGGGGGTATGGTATTTGGGAGGGGAATCATGATGTGCTGGAGGAAGCTTCTAGATGCTGTTTGACCATCTTACTGCGCATGTGGAAGAAGGGAGTTTCCCGCCAAGGTTAACTGTCCAGCATTTCATCCAGATGACACCTTTTGAAGTTATCTCCCACCTGACAGTTGGGTGCATTATAATTGGACTATGTACAGGGGTGCCAAGGGGAGGGGATTGAATTGTACTTGATATTATCCACTTTCGCGCCTAATTAACCAGACTCAGCTTTGCTTTGCAACTGTTCATTTATAATTAGTAAAAGTACACTTGATTTCAATTCAAATGGAGTCCAGTGGTTTCTTTCCTGATTACTAAATGAAGTCGATGCTGACATTAATTAAGTCTCCTTTCGCACCCATCCCAGAGCTAAAACCTACTGAGGGGGGTGGCCTCACAAGAAGAAAAGAAATGTCTTTGCATGTAAGTGATCAGGAGGAAGAGGAGGGCGCAGCGGCGGGACCATCTTTAACCGAAAGGCTGGCTGAACTAAGAGTGGAAGAACCTGCTATTCGTCCCAGATGGACTTGGGGTGTGGGACAAAAAGAGGAGCCTGAGGAATTGTATGCTGGAGTTATGAGAAGGAGGCCAAAGAAAAAATCAGCTGATTGGGGTGACACTGGAGAAGAAGATTACAAGCTTTCCCACGCCATGAGACTTCTCGAAGAAGCCTGGACTGAATGCAAAAACCGTGAGAGAGCAGTGGAAAGGGAGCTGACAGAGGAATTTGAACAAAGGTACTCAATGCATAGTTTAAGGGAAAGTGAAGGGGCCGAGGGGGGTTGTGCGCAAGAAAACCCAGAACCAGCCTCCCCCCCCCTGCGGCTAGAGTCATTCAAAGAGCAGGGGGGGGCAGGCGACGCCGGATGGCAAAAGTTCCTCCCTTAACCGTAAAATATGATGGAGATCCCAAAAGTCTTGGGTTGTTTATAATTCAGGTCTGGAATTATATGGAAATCTATGGACCTGATTTGGAGACAGATGAAATGCAAGTGAGGATGGTGTTGATGGCTTTAGAGAAAAAGGCAGCTGAATGGATGGTCGGCCTACACAAATGCAATTCCCCTCTCCTGAGGAATTTTAATGACTTTATGGCAGCCATGAGAAGGAGGTTTGATGACCCTTTGACCGAAAGACGCGGGCGCCTGAAATTTATGGCTCTGAAGCAGGGAAACAGAACTGTGCCAGATTATGTCGAGGAATTTCAGGAGTTGTCAGCTTATATGAGGGAGTGGTCGGAAGAGGCTTTGCTGGATCAGTTTGCTGAGGGATTGAATGAAAAAATATACCAACAGTGCATAAACAGACGCCTTCCCCGTCGTTTAACAGTTTGGTATGAAAACGCTGCAGACGTGGAATTGGATTTAGCCAGGCTTCAGTGCATGAAAGGGGGAGATGTGGAGAAATCCCCCCCAGCAGTCCCAAAAACCCCACCCTGCCCCAGAAGTGAGGGCAAGGGAAGTTTTGCTGGTAAAGCCAAGCCTTTCACTTGTTTCCGCTGTGGAAAGGAGGGGCATCGTGCTGTGAATTGCTGCGTCAAATTGGCTCAAACCGCCCCAGCCCCCCCCTGAGGGAGGGAAAATCAGTGAAAACTCCAAGCAAGAGAAAGGAACCTGCTTTCGCCACTGAGAATGTTTCCCAACACTTCTAGCCAGAGGAGGAGGGAGGCGTGAGCCCCAGCTCGTCTGATGAATTGGATGGGGAGGAATCTAATCGCTGGGTAAGTTCCAGAACTGGCCCTATGCTTATCCCTATTGAGCTTAGAGTGCCATCTTCTGGCGCAACTGAAAAACTTTCAGCTCTGCTAGATTCAGGCTGTTCCCGCTGCATGATAAGCCCTGAGATGGTGGAAAAACTGGGCTTGAAATTAAGAGCTTTGAAAACCCCTATTGTTTTTTGCCAAATTGATGGTTCTATTGCGGGAGGCGGCCCTGCTCATTTTTCTACAGAGCCCATAGAAATGAGGATGGGTACCCACCAGGAATTAATAACTTTTATTGTGGCGTCTGGGATGGACTGACCCCTTATTTTGGGACTCCCCTGGCTTCGTAGATGGAACCCACGCATTAACTGGAGAGAGGGTTGGTTACGAATTCGCACAAACATACCCCCTGAGAGGAGGGTTGAGACTCCAGACTCTGGCACTACTACCACCACATTGACAGCCAGGGGGCAGGAGAGAATCGAGGGGGAGGAAAGAATTCCAAAGGAGTATTGGGACCTCAGGGAGGTTTTTAGTGAAAATTCTTCTGATAGATTAACCCCCCCCCCCACAGACCCACAGATTGCATCATTGATATTTTGCCTGGAGTAAAGCTTCCAAAGCCCCAAATATATTCAATGTCCCCTAGGGAAATGAGGAAATTCATTGATAAGAACTTGGAAAGGGGCTTCATTGAACCGGCAAGACCCAAGGTAGCAGCTCCAGTATTCTTCAAAGAAAAGAAAGATGGCTCCCTGAGATTATGTGTGAACTTCAAAAACCTGAACGCGATATCATCCCAGAACCTCTACCCGTTGCCACTGATGAAGGACATGTTGGCCCACCTGTGGAAGGGCCGTATTTTCACTAAGTTGGACTTAAGGGAGGCGTATTATAGAGTCAGAATTAAAGAGGGGGACGAATGGAAAACTGCTTTCAACTGCCCCCTTGGCTGTTTCCAATTTCATGTAATGCCGTTTGGCCTACAGGGGGCGCTAACAGTCTTCCTGCAGCTAATTAATGAGGTTTTACATGACCATCTTTACAAAGGCGTTATCGTCTATTTAGATGATATCCTTATTTACACGGAAACACATGAAGAACACGTGAAACTGGTTCGTACTGTGCTGAAGAAACTTTGGGCAGCTGAACTTTATGCCAAATTGTCCAAGTGTGAATTTCATCAGGAGAAAGTTGACTACCTGAGCTATCGCATCTCCCACGAGGGTGTTGAAATGGACCCCGCTAAGGTAAAAGCGGTCACCGAGTGGGAGACGCACAATTGCAAAAAAATTTAGGTTTTGCTAATTTCTATCGCCAGTTCATCCCCTCTTTTGCTAAAATAGCTCTTCCCATAACTAACCTTCTGAAGTCTAAAGGTGGGACAAAACCCAAGTCTAGCAAGCTGCTGGATTGGACCATGGAATGCCAAGCTGCTTTTGAGAAGTTAAAGTGGCTTTTTGTGGAAGAACCAGTCCTCAAACACCCGGACATGGACGCACCTTTTGTGGTTCAAGCTGATGCCAGTGATGTCGCTGTGGGGGCTGTGTGGCTTCAAGCTAATAATCAAGGTAATTTACAACCCTGCGCATACACCTCTCACAAACTAACTGACACGGAAAGACGTTGGGCCATTTGGGAGAAAGAAGCATTTGCTGTTTGCTGGGCTTCGGCCACATGGCGCCATTTTCTAGAGGGTGCACAAACACCCTTTCGAGGTGTGGACTGACCATAAGAATTTGGAAGCTTTGAGAACACCCAGAAAACCTTCTCCTAAACAGATGTGCTGGGCTCAACATTTCAATAGATTTAATTTTACCCTGAAATACATTCCAGGGGGAAAAATTTTTATGGCTGATGCTTTATCCAGACTTCCTCAATACAACTGCTCTAAACTCAGTGTGGTCCAGCCTGTCATTCCCGCGACGAGCCTCGCTGCTCCTGTTGTTACTAGGAGTCAAGCGAGTTCTAAGATAGAGGTGTCTCAGGACTTTCTTTCCAACCTGAAAAAAGCCCTCGCTGATGATGATTGGTTCTGGCAGCATGTGAATGAATGCACTATGAGAGATGAATTGCCTTGGATTGGGACGAAATTATACGTTCCTGCGTCTCTTAGACTCATTGTTCTTCAATGGGCTCATGGTTCCCGAATGGCGGGGCACTTTGGTTTCGTCAAGACGCTCCACCTCGTCAAGAGACAGTTTTGGTGGCCCTCTTTGAAAAAGGACATTGAAAAATACGTTGCCAGTTGTACCGTTTGTGCTGCTGCTAAACGCCCGCCAGGAAAGCCGCAAGGGTTGCTCCAGGCAGTAGCTCACCCAGTGGCCCCTTGGAAGGAGATCTCTATGGATTTCATTGTCGAACTTCCTGAGAGTCAGGGACACACAACTGGGTTGTTACCGACTTGTTCTCCAAACAGGTCCATTTCATCCCTTGCTCCAAGATTCCTTCTGCTAAGTCTCTTGCTAAGATGTTCATCTCCCACATTTACCGCTTACATGGGGTGCTGTAGGGTTTTTACAGTGAATCATCTGGATGGTCCTTAGAACTGAGGTTACACATGTAAGTAAAAACTGCAGCAATCTGCAGAAAATATTTGCCTGTCAGCTATTCTTTGCTTGCAGTGTTCCCAGGCATGTTCGAGGACACGGGATGAAACAAAGTAATAACCTGCAACATTTTATTCACTCATTTGATAACACTTGATTTACTTAGCTATTACAACGTAAACGTTCTCACGAATACCAATGATGTAAGGACTAACCAATTATTGTGCCTTGGAGACTTTTTAACCAATAATGATATAATATGTAAAGTAGGTAGAGCTCAAAGAAGCTGAAAACACTATAAGAATGATGTTTCATGATTAATAATTTTGCTGTTGATTCTCATGTTAATTCTGGATGCTCAATAAACTTTGGTTGATTCTATCCGTGAGTGGACATTCCTTTCATCTTCAGCCTCGGGAACCCTAAATGCTACAGGGTGCCTGACCGCATTATATCGGACAGAGGTGTGCAGTTCACCTCCGTTTTCTGGAAGGAGTTTCTGAAGTGGATTGGCTCCGCCCAGGGATTAATCTCCGCCCACCACCCTCAGACTAATGGGCCTTGAGAGAGGACTAATTCTGTTCTAGAACAATATTTGCTTTGTTTCATCAACTACCAGCAAGATGATTGGGTGGATTTGTTGCCGCATGCGGAGGTGGCTTACAACAATTCCGTGCATAGCAGCACTGGTTTCACCCCTTTCCGTGTAGTGTTTGGCCAGGACTTTGTGCCCATTCCTGAGGTTCCCCATGAACAGCCCCAGGTATCGTCGCTGTCCGAGTGGAGTGACTGCATTCAGCGCATTTGGCCTTTGGCTCTGCGGGCTCTAGATGCTGCGCATCGCGCTCATAAGAAACAGGCTGACAAGAAATGGACTAAGCCTCATGACTACAAGGTTGGTGATCAGGTGTATTTGTCCACTAAATTCCTTCAAACACCTCAGCAGTCGAAGAAATTAGGGCCCAAGTATGTTGGCCTGTTTCCCATTGTCAAAATCATCAACCCTGTTTCTGTCCGGCTCCAGCTGCCCAAGCACCTTAACCGGGTTTACCCTGTTTTCCATGTTAACCTCCTGAAGCCTGTCTGCACGTCGTCGTTGAGGCCGCCTCTCCCTCCTCCGCCTGCTCCGCTTTTGGTTGAGGGTGAGCAACATTTCGAAGTCCGTGAGATTTTGGACTCTCGTAAGCGCCGAAACCGTGTCTAGTACCTGGTGGCTTGGAAGCATTTCCCACCTTCTCACACTGAATGGGTTGATGGGTCCCATGTTCGGGCGCCTCGTTTGCTCCGCAAATTCTACTCTGCTTATCCTGACAAGCCCTGAATTTGGACATTCTCCTAATTTTCCTTTTTCTTTTTCTTGTTTTTCTTCCCTCTCCCTTTCCCTTTTTCGTGTCTTGTTGTCTGTCTGTTTGTTTGTGATCTTTTCGTTTCTGCAAGTCTGACCACCCTTTTCTGGAGGAGGGCCGGATGTCAGCCTCTGCTTTGCTGCTGCTTTGGCTGTCATTGAAACGGGGAGGGGGGGCATGGTATCTGGGAGGAGAATCATTATGTGCTGGAGGAAATTTCTAGTCGCTGATTTGACCACCTTACTGCACATGTGGAAGAAGGGAGTTTCCTGCCAAGGCTAACTGTCCGGCATTCCATCCTGATGACACCTTTTGAAGTTATCTCCCATCTGACAGTTGGGTGCATTATAATTGGATTATGTACAGGGGTGCCAAGGGGAGGGGATTGAATTGTACTTGATATTATCCGCTTTCGCGCCTAATTAACCAGACTCAGCTTTGCTTTGCAACTGTTCATTTATAATTAGTAAAAGTACACTTGATTTCAATTCAAATGGAGTCCAGTGGTTTCTTTCCTGATTACTAAATGAAGTCAATGCTGACTGGAGGGGAATCATGATGTGCTGGAGGAAGCTTCTAGACGCTGTTTGTCCATCTTACTGCGCATGTGGAAGAAGGGAGTTTCCCGCCAAGGTTAACTGTCCAGCATTCCATCTTGGTGATGCCTTTTGAAGTTATCTCCCACCTGACAGTTGGGTGCATTATAATTGGACTATGGACTGGGGTGCCAAGGGGTGGGGATTGAGTTATACATGATATTATTCGCTTTCACGCCTAATTAACCAGATTCAGCTTAGCTTTCCAACTGTTCGTTTATAATTAGTAAGGAGTTGAGTGGTTTCTTTCCTGATTACTAAATGAAGTCGATGCTGACAGTTTGATTGGTGATTCTTTGACCTATCTGTCTGAGGAGAAATCTGTTTTCTTCAGGATTGGGAGGGTGTCATTTCTGCTTTGTGTAGAGCAAGGGTGTCAAACTCGATGTTATTGAGGGCTGCATCAGGGTTGTGTTTGACCTCGGGAGGAGGTGTTTGCATTGGCCAGGGTGGGTGTGGCCAGCCCCGTTTTTGGCTGCCATGGCCTCCTGCAACCCTCTGCCAGATAAAATGCAGCTCGGGAGGGTCGCGTGCTGCCCTCCCTAGCCCTGTTTTCACTGGCAGAAGCACCGTGGGCCACTCTTTCACTGTTTCCAGGGTGGCCTCACGGGCCAGATCTAAGTACCAGAGCATATAAGTATTTATTATCTACAAGACACCATGATAAAATTGCATTAATACTGCCATAGCATATGTTGAATGGAATGAAGGGCCTTGATATGGCATGAAGTATAGTAGACACTAGGATCCTCAGCCCTCAAATGTGCTGGCGATCTGAAGGGGACGTGTAATAGACCTGATCCAGCATGAGTGCCCTTCTCATCTGATGCAGTCTCCAGGGGTCTCCAATCACAAATATGCCAGTAGAGGTAGTTCTCAACTTACAACATTTAGAAATGGTTTGAAATTACAATGGAACTGAAAAAAGTGACATGACCATTTTCTACAGTTACAACCATTGCTATCTCTCAGGGGTGTCAAACTGGCGGCCCACGGGCTGCATGCATCATGCACAGGTCATGCCCATTCCAGCTCCATGAAGGGAAAAAACATCGCGGAACATCATGTGTTGGCAATGTGACATCACAAGTGTCAGGACTGCATTTATATTCCTTTTAGAATTTTGGCCTCCACACTTTCTCTTATTACATTATGCTGTTTCTTTAAGTATAGTCAATGGGAGGGGGGATTAGAAGGAGTAAAATTTTGGAATGTATTGTTTTCATTCTTTGCTAGAAGTTAAGGTCATCCTTTGTCTCTGCACTTTCACACCTGACCAGAAGAAGCTGGGCATGGATGCCAGCATGGAAGGAGAAGATTGTGATGGACTGTGGGTGTGGGGACAAGATCACAAACTTTTAACTGGGTGGGATTCTGATGTAACTTCCAGAGTTGGGATCCCCACAGCTATGTGCCAACATGCATGCTTTATTAAATTGGAACTTTAAGCATAGTTTTGCCTTCGATTCTGATTTGATTCTACATGGTATTTGGAACGCTGACATCATCCCAACTCTCTCTTCAAAATAAATCACCAGCACCCCTCCCTCGCGGGAAAGGGAACATAAGTGGAATAGCCTAGAGCCTCTTTTCATCTAAATCCGGCACTGTCTGTGGGGGATGCAAAGAAGTGGCATGGAGGAGCTTATTCTCAATGCAGATCTGATGAATGGAGATTCTAGCCACCCTCATGCAATCAGCTCCGACAGAGCTCCCGGACCATTCTGGACAACTAAATGTGAGTGCATTCTACCCCTCCTTCCCCCCAGCCAAGGCTTGGAAAAAACCTTGGAGTGGAGATTTTGACTCCTTCTAAATGAGCCAATGCCCTGCAACTGAGTTGAAGACAGAATCCCTAGCAAGATGGGATTTTCAACCCAGCCAACAAGAAGGGATTTGGCAAACATCCTTCACTTGCCAGCCACCATTAAATTGGATTTTCTTCCCAGAGTGTGGATGGTTAAGATGCCAGTGGGCACTTCCAGGACCATCAACATGGGAAAGTCCCCCAAGCCAGCAGAGAGGGCTTTGGCAAATAAAACCCCCTAACCAGCCATCATTGGGTGAACTGCAACCTGTGAATCAGGCACCCTCAGGATGGGTCTTAATCCCAGGTCATGGATGGGAGGGATTCCAATTGGTACCTGCCCTTCCTCAGCAGATGGCACCATGGCAGACAACTGGGCAGTGGCCAACCGAGGGATTGACCTCCCCACCGGTTCCAGTCTCCCCTGCAACACCCCAAAAGGTTCTTGCCCAACCTTCCTACAGAGAAAGGTTCTCAACAATGGAAGAAGGGATAACCAAGGGGTTAGCTACAGAATGGATGGTGGAAAATTGTGATGAGGCAGTTCCTAAGTTTAGAGATGTAACTAGGTCCCTTTCCTCGTGGGGCCCAACAAAATTCCACCTTTGCTGTCAACTTGGCCACAAAGCGTCAGAGTGCTTGGCTCCAGCCCCATTGCCACAAATGTGTGCACCAACCGCCACGGCGGAAAAGAGAAGGCCCCAGATGCCACCACAAAAGAGTCATCTGGCCCAACAACCTCTAGAAGAGGATTCCCAACTTAAGGTGATGAAGAGTCCTATCAAGGGGGAGGCCTCAGAGGAGGAAAAGGGCAACCAACCTCTGGAAGAGGATCCCCAACTTAAGGTGACAAAGAGTCCTACCAAAGGGGAGACCTCGGAGGAGGAAATTGCTGAAGATGACCCAATGGTGAATGCACCCATCCACCCCTTCGCCTTCCAAGTCAACCTCCAAGTGCCTAAGACGGGGTTGGAGGGGGAAGTTTAAGCAGTTGTGAGCACCAGTTGCGCTCGATGCTTAATCAGCACGTTGATTGTCAAGCAACTAGGCATAAGCACAAGACCTCTAGCCTGTCCCATTCGGGGTGAATAGGTAGATGGAAGGCTAATTGAAGGAGCCCAACCCACGCTAGTAACTGAACTGGTGAAGTTACAAGTGGGCCGCCACTGCGAGCTTCTCAGATTCATTGTTGCTCCAGAGATGCCGGAGAAAGTAATCTTGGGGCTTGCATGGCTTGACAAGTGGAAACCTACGATAAAGTGGGAAGACGGTGGTAGGAAATTGATGATTGTGGATGAGCCAATACCACCGATGGAGAAAAAGGGCCAGCCAGGGAAGATTGAATCCAAGAGCCCAGAACCTGCATCAGAGACAAAAACCTCAGCTGTCCAACAAGAACCCAAAAACTTGTTGGGGAATGTTTTGTCGAGAAAACTGCAGCATGATAGTAATGGAAGGCAGGATAAGCTGATGACAGCTATGAAATTGGCGCTCCCAACAAACCAATCTGGACTGCTACAACGAGTGGCCAGCCCTAACAGACCATGGGAAGAGGTCGCAATGGACTTCATCGTGCAACTCCCAGACAGCAGTGGAAACAGAGTAATCTGGACAGTTATGGACTTGGTTTCTAAGCAGGCGCACTTCATCACTTGCTCAGAGTTGCCGTCTGCAAAGAAATTAGCGAAAATGTTTGTAAAACACATTTATCGCCTGCATGGATTGCCCAAGAGGATCATTTCAGACCGTGGAGTCCAGTTCACAGCTAAGTTCTGGAGCCAGGTCCTGAGATCCATGAGGTCCACACAAGAACTGAGTTCAGAGGTTCATCCCAGCATGAACTCTGCAGCAGAGAGAGCCAATGCGTTGGTGGAACAATACATCCGGTGTTTTGTGGACTATCAGCAAGACAACTGATCAGACTTGCTACCCTTCGCCGAAGTGGCGTACAACAATGCGGTTCACAGCAGCACTGGATTTATTTACTCCTTTCCAGATTACCAGTGGCATGGAATTTGTTCCCATGCCTGAGCTGCCTAAAACGCCCTCCTCCATGTCTTTGAATGAATGGATGGACATACTAAAGAAAGGTTGGGAGAATACGAAGAAGGCTCTAGCAGATGCAGCAGAAGCCTACCAGAAGCAAGCTGAGAAACACCGCTCGCTCCAAAACCCCTTCCTTGTAGGGGACAAAGTTTTTGTGTCTACCAAATACTTAAGATTAGGAATGCCTAGCAAGGAATTTGGTCCAAAATTTCTAGGTCCATTCCCAATAGTGAAGATAGTTAACCCATTTACAGTTCAGCTCAGTCTACCCAGAAGTCTAGGGAAATTTGGCCCAGAATTTCATTGTAGCTTGTTGAAACCAGTAAATGGGTCTAGCATAAGAGCATCCACCCAAACTTTCTCTCCTCCTTTAGAGATAGAAGGGGAAACACCATCTATTCTATAGTGATAGGAGGGGAACCACAATCTGAGGTGGAAAAGATTGTAGACTCTAGGTTGAATAGGGGTCGCTTGCAGTATTTAGTGCAATGGAAGGGCTACCCTTTGTCTGAAGCCACTTGGGTGAAAAGTTGGAACTTAAAAGTGGAAAAGTTAGTAGAACAATTCCACGCGAAGTTTCCCGATAAGCCAAAGGGTCCCCTAGGGGGGGAAGTAGGTGGTTAATTTTTTATATGTTAACTTTTATGTTGTTCTCTTTTCAGGAAAGATTTTTCTTCTGAGGAGAGGCCGCCTGTCAGGCCTGCATTTATATTCCTTTTAGAATTTTGGCCTGCCACACTTTCTCTTATTTCATTATGCTGTTTCTTTAAGTATAGTCAATGGGAGGGGGGATTAGAAGGATTAGAATTTTGGAATGTATTGTTTTCATTCTTTGCTAGAAGTCAAGGTCATCCTTTGTCTCCGCACTTTCACACCTGACCGGAAGAAACTGGGCATGGACGCCAGCATGGAAGAAGATTGGACCATGTGATGGACTGTGGGTGTGGGGACAAGATCATGAACTTTTAACTGGGTGGGATTCTGATGTAACTTCCAGAGTTGGGATCCCCACAGCTATGTGCCAACATGCCTGCTTTATTAAATTGGAACTTTAATCATAGTTTTGCCTTCGATTCTGATTTGATTCTACATGGTATTTGGAACGCTGACATCAAGTTTGACACCCATGTCGTAGCTGGTCATGTGATCAAAATTCAACTGAGTCATAGTTATGAAAGTTGAGGTGTTGAGGTCATGTGATCGCCTTTTGCAATCTTCTGATAAAGTCAATGGGGAAGCCAAATTCCATTAACTGTATTACTAATTTTATTGAAATGATTCACTTAATCACTGTGGCAAGAAAGGTCATAAAATGAGGCAAAATTCACTTAACAACCATCTCACCTAGCAACAGAAATTTTGAGTTGAATTATAGTCATAAGTCAAGGACTACTTGTACTTTAATTCAAGCAATGCAAGCATCTTGTCCTTCAGCTGATGTCATGGGCACTGTTCCCTCTAAGGTGCGCGCGTGCGCGGCCGCGCACGTCGCTAGAAACCTCCGCGCAGAGATTTCTAACTGCCGCGCAGAGCTTTCTACCAAAGCAAACGTGGGGAAGTCCTTTGCAGGCAGCTAGAACTGGCCGCCTGCAAAGGACCTCCCCAGACTTGTTTTGATGAGCCGCCAGTCCTCTTGCTTCTTCTCCTTCACCAGCAAAGCTCCCGCAGTGGTGCCTCTCTCTCCACACGGAGCACCTGAGCTGGCCCCCGCGTTATCCCTCCCCCTTCCTCCTCTGCCGTGCTTTTGAGGCCGCGGGAGCTAGTAGGAAAGCGGCGGAGGTGGAGGCGATGGCAGGGATAACCCAGAGCCCAGCTGAGGTGCTCCGAGCGGAGGGGGAGGCACCACCGCCGCTGCTTTGCCGGTGAAGGAGAAGGAGCAAGAGGACTGGCGGCTTTGAAATGGTCCCGTCGGCTGCAGATTTGATTCAGCGTAAGCAGGGGCCGAACACATGCTGAGCCGACTTTGCGCAGTGAGGCGGAGTAATTCAACCCCCCCCCCAAAGAACACGTGTCTCTGTGTGTGTGTGTGTGTGTGTGTGTGTGTGTGTGAGAGAGAGAGAGAGAGAGAGAGAGAGAGAGAGAGAGTTGGATCAAAATTGGTGGCCAAAGGAGTGGAGGGAGGGAAGGAAGGAAGGAAGGAAGGAAGGAAGGAAGGAAGGAAGGAAGGAAGGAAGGAAGGAAGGAAGGAAGCCCTGCCCCCTGTGAAAAAAACTGAAGATGGAGCAGTGAATGAATAAGCCATAAAAGCAACAAACAGTTAATGCGTAAGTAAGCTGAGGAGGAAGTTCTCAACTAAGGAAGCAATATTAGAAAGAAATATAAAAAGCTCAATATGCCAAAACACTTATTTTAGTCTTCATTTAATTACTTGTATTGTAGTCTGATGTAACATCTTTTTAAAGTTAACGTTAGTTAGAAAAGATAGGGTACAAAACTTAAATAATAATAAAAATTCTACATTCATTTTGAAAAATAAATGCAATACTTGATTAATTTCATATCTTTATTTAAAATAGTTTTGGCATGGCATATCATTTTATTGACTCAGTTGGAAATGATGTGGATGTTGTATCTGATTCTGAGGCATATATATTCTTAAGTAACATAACATATAGCATATTGTCCAAACTTGCTAGACTATTTAATTGATCTTATTACTTTAAAGGGGGAGAGTTTCATGATAAATTATTTTATTACATTTATGTTGTATTTATATATTATATTTATTACATTTATATTCCACATTATATATTTGTATTGTTATTTTAGTGTTTATTGTCAATTTTGATAGATATATTGATATATCAATACTGATTTTAATCATACTAAATAACAATTACTGCTATTATTTATCAGCATTAAATATTTACATTTTTAATATCGAGTTAGTCATATTTTAGAATAATAGGATTATTTTTTAATAGGATAATTGGCAAAATCTAATTCAAATGTGATGGGTTGCATTCCAAAGGAATGTGAGAGGACAGGTTGCCTGCAAAATGCCAGGACCCAGGACCTGTTGGTGCCATGTCTCTCTCTAGCCAGTCTAATGATCTAAAAGCTGAGCAGAAGTCTTTTTTTTTTCAGGGTGAGCGGAAAAGTATAGTGTTTGAGTAGCACATTTTCATGCCTGGCATTCATCAGGCTGAAACCTCGCTCACAATTGGTGCTTGGCGCTTGGAATGTTGCGCAAATGTCCAGCAGACGAGACAGAAGTTCAAACTGTGGCTCTCTTAGGTGCTCAGGCATGAAACTGTGCCGCTCAAACACTATACTTTTCCGCTCACCCTGAAAAAAAATTAGAGGGAACATTGGTCATGGATATACAGGGAATTGTACTTACACTATTCTCTATCCTGGTTAGTTCATCCAAACTCTTGGATCCAGTTAATACTGTTGAGAAGGGATTTCTCAATCCAGTCTGGCCTGGAAAGATGAAGTTTCACTTCACTAACAAAAACAAGGTTTGTGAATGGTATTTCATCTAGGCTTGTGGTTCAATGTTCAAGTTCAGGTGACTATGGTAAGCCATAAGGTGGTTTTTGGTTTTTGCCTCAGTGTACGCTACTATATAAAGCTAGCCACATTGTTCTGTATATCAGTTTATGGCTCCATGGAGATGGCAAAGTTTATATATTGGATTTTTTTGGCTTCTGAAGGCATCAGAGATTTCTGGGTTGTAAGGTAAATAGACTGAATAGGACATATATATAGGTGTATATGTTTATATATGTGTGGCATTTGTGTGCTGTTGACTCCCCCAATGATTCTGGGCATTATAATTTTCTGGATAATTTTCTTATTATAATGCCCAGAATCATTGGGGGAGTCAACAGCACACAAATGCCACACATATATAAACATACACCTCAGATTCTCTCTCCATTGTAGGGATTTTTCTTGCCATACATGATTCTGCCCATCCAGTCTGAATTCCAAAGAAGGGGCTACTAAGGATATTGCTAGAACAAAGTTGTCAGCCAGAAGGCAGACTTTTCCAAGGGAAGCCCCAACATTATGGAACTTTCTTCCTCAGATGAGATGCCAGGCTCCAGCTCTCCTTGCATCCTGGAAGTCTCTTAAAAACATTAAAGTGAATCTTTGGTTTATGATGTGATTATGGACAGGCATCTGAGCATGCTATGGCTTCTTTATTAAACTTATCGTTTAGTATGAATATTTTCAGATTTTGTTTTTTCCTGTTGTGCATTGTCCAGTCTTTTCTGATTGAAATGGTTTACATCCCCAGGCTTATGGTTCTGGGGGATTTCAATTTGCCTTCGCTCGGTGAAGACTCTGATGGAGTGCAGGAGTTCACGGCCTCCATGACAGCCATGGGCTTGACCCAAGTAGTTCAGGGCCCAACCCACTCGGCAGGTCACATGCTCAACCTCGTATTTCTTTCGGAGCAGTGGACTTGTGATCTTGGTCTGAGGGGTAGTGAGATCATACCCCTGTCGTGGTCAGACCACTGAGACTTGACTTTCGGAGACCAAACCCCCACTGTAGGGAGGAGGAACCGACCAGGTGGTTCTGCCCCAGGCGACTTATGGACCCTTTGGGGTTCCAGACGGAGCTTGGGGTTATCCCTGATACCCTCGCCCGCAGTCCGGCGGAGACTCTAGTTGCTGCCTGGAATTTGGCAGCGACAGAGTCTCTTAACCGGATTGCGCTTCTACGGCCGCTCCGAGGCAGTGGATCCAGGAGGGCTCCTTGGTTTACTGAGGAACTCCGGGAGATGAAGCGCCGAAAGAGATGCCTAGAGCACCAGTGGAGATCCAGTAAATCCGAATCGAGAGCCCTTCATGGTATTGGGTCTGGGTACTTGAGAGACCGCCTACTGCCAATTACCTCCACCAGACCGATCAGATCGCATAGATTAGGCCTCCTCCGAATTCCATCAACGAGCCAATGTCATCTGGCAACTACCCGGAGGAGGGCCTTCTCAGTGGCTGCTCCGACCCTCTGGAATGAACTCCCCGTGGAGATTCGTACCCTCACCACCCTCCAGACCTTCCGCACTGCCCTTAAAATCTGGCTATCCCAGCAGGCCTGGGGCTAAGGACCTAACCCCCACCCGAATGGTATGACTGTTGTGTTATCTTTTAACAATGTATTGTATTTTGTTCATGACTTGTTTGTCCTCCCCTCCCCTGACTTGTGAGCCGCCCTGAGTCCCCTCAGGGAAAAGGGCGGCATACAAATAAAGGAACTGAACTGAACAAATAGTGTATACTTCTGAATTTTTTTAAATCTCATCTCACAAATCTGTTTGCTATTTTATTTCAATGGTATGATGTGATGATACTTAGGGACCGCTCAAAATGGCAGTTTATTGGCAAGTTACAGTTTCCCCCTTTCTTCTTCTTCAAAGCAGTCTGCTATGCGATTGCACAATGTCTTTAAAACAGTACAATTTCTATACTATGATCAGAGTAAACTTATGGTACATTGTTAGCTAGATTGCCAAAATAGTTCACGGATTCCAGATCATCTATGAAGGATGTAGCTGCCACACTAGCATTACCTGGTAAAAGAGGCCAAGTTCATATATTACCCTGATTTACTTAATAATGGTTTGATGAGTGAAACACAAAAGTCTGGATGGATTTCTAATTATCCTAAACTAGTTTGTTTAACCATACCTTATTGAATAATGTATTAATATAACACATTACTTCACAAACTGATAATTTTGTACTAGCTTAGTCTGATGTGTGAATTCAGCCATGTGGTGATTTTGATTTGCACTTTCCCCCAAACTTGGCATCTTCAGATGGCATTAGATTTCAACTCTTTCTTATAACATCAGCTCTTATTAAAATCAAACACAGTTGCAGAGTACCAGGTTCAACTACACAAATTATGCATAGCTAAATACTATTTTTTTGTACCTAACCTGGAGTTAAGAATAAAAACTCAAACTCTGATAGGATAAGATTGGGACTGCTTGCTGAAGTAGCTTCACCAGGTATTACAAACGGTGGAAACAACAGGTTTTGGTGGGAGGCAGTGTTCCCTCTACGGGTGCACGGGCACACACATGGAAAGTAAACACCGCGCAGCAGTTTCTAACTGCCGTGCAGTGTAATTTGCCCGACACGGACTGCAGTCTGCAGAGTGGCTGCACAATCACGATTGAAACCCCCTCCAGCTAAACAGGAGTCTTGAGGTGTAGCAGGGCAGCAAAGTGACTGGGTTGAGGACTTGAGGTGGCTCGGGATTCCTGGAGCAACTATTTAGAGGGAACATTGCCCACAGCTGCCTTTGCACAAGTTTAAGAAGGCTAAATTTGCCTCGTTGGGGGGGGGGGGAGTGAGTGATTGGCCGAAACTCGCTGAAAGAAAGTTCCGTGTCTTTCTGATCCGCATGATTAATTCAGCCTCTGAGATAAACGCATTGTGTGAAAGCAGCCGGCTATCTCTTCCTCTCCAGCATCCGTGCCTCGATTAATACATAAAAGCCCACAAGGGGTGGGGGTGGGGGCTGGTCGCGAACCAAGAACGAGCCAACTAAGCCGAGCGTGGGTTGCTCCGCAGAGAGCAACCCACGCTCGAGAGAAATGGCGGCAGTGACGCAACAAGGTAGAAAGTGAAGGCTGTTTCTCTTGATGCTACCCACCTGAGGCTCACATTGGCAAATCCAGGGCGGCACGGCAGCGATCCTAGACTCCCACCTAGAGCGTGCACGCCATAGAATCCAAATGCAGAAAGCAGGATCTGTTTCCTTGTGCATCTCTCTCTTTCAAAGAAAATCTTCCTTGTTCTACCTCTCCTGGCTGCAATCTCAGCTATCTTTGAGTCTCCAACTGGTCAAGTGACATCACGTGATATTTGATAACTCATTGGGATTTTCAAAGCCATTGAGAATATTTTTGCTTTTAAGCTAATTACACTTCCTATCTGTCAGTTTATCTGTGCAATTTTGTTGGATATTTTGGGTCACTAGTTACTATCATTAGTTATATGCAGAATTGTCTCCCAGAGCTCAGTAGTAATAGGTTACTGAAGCCACCTGTGTAGAGAGGAACAAATTGCCACAATTTTTTAAACAATCAGCAAACATTGTTGAACAGACAGGCAATAAATCCTTGAGTTTACAAATTAATGATGGAAGAAAACTGTTAGATGTGAATGAGACTTTATGCATGGGGATTTTAATCATTTTACTCATTTAAAATAGCAAATTGCATATAATATATTAAAATGAAGTATATCAAACATTTACTATTTTAATATTGCTAGTATTAAGTGCCATTTATATATTCATTTCAAAGCTCTTTTTTATTTAATCCAAAATGAGTTTAAAAAGATAATTGTGGTGAGTTTGCTTTTGAACAAATATTTCTAAATTTATTCGTTTACAATTTTTAAATTTTTATTAGTTTGATTTGATATAACACTGATTTCATTGTTGTCTTGGGTGACATCTGTGAAAAAAATTCAGGTGCTCAGCATGAAAATGTGCCGCTCAAACACTATACTTTTCCACCCACACTGAAAAAAAATTAGAGGGAACATTGGTGGAAGGGTAATAGCGTTCTGTGCAACTTCGGTGTTTCGTCATGCCAGCCACATGATCACGGAGACTTCTTTGGACAGCGCTGGCTCTTTGGCTTTGAAATGGAGATGAGCACCGCTCCCTAGAGTCGGGAACAACTATCACATATGTGCGAGGGGAACTTTTACCCTTACCTTTATGTGGAGTGGGGGCAGGGAAAAGGCGTCTTCAAAAAGTTGCTCATACTGCCAAGCCTTAATAAAAAGCGCACAAGAAACAGGGAATTTTACACACCTCCCTTCTTTCTCATCCCTGCAACTAGAACATCGGAAAGGTTTGCTGTGCCGTCCCACGTACAGATATTTCCAGAGAAATTGAGACTTTTTTTTACCGAAGATCGTCGACGAGAATAAATGACCGGGGAGTGGCATCCAGCAGGATGTGTATTTTAGTTCTTCTCCGGGTTGTGCGGTTTCTTTGGCTATTTTTAAAGAAAGCTATCCCAGTCCACTTAAAATGCGTCCACCTGTGCCCGTTCATCAGAGCCTTTTTAAAAGAAAAACCTTCGCTTCCCCCTTTTCTCCCGCCTCCCTCCTCAGGCGTCACAGCATCGCAGACTACATTTCCCAGAGAGCCCGGCGGCTGCCATGCAAAGCGAGAGCCGCGTGAGGTCGTCCTTCAAGACCTGCCGCCAGGTCCTCGGGCGGAGCCGACTTGAATCCTCGCCAACCGTCCGATTGGTCGCCGCGTTCCCTTTGCCGTGGGAAGCCGTGCTCTGGGTGAGCCTCGCTGGAGCCGAAGGAGGGTCCCGGGGAGGGAGGGTCGCGGGTCGCAGAGTGTCTATTTTGCAAGGCAGCCACAAAATTAGCCGCCGGGCAGGCTGATGGAGGAGACGACGCGTGCTCGGTTCACGGTCACGCAGAGTCGCCGCGGGGCTCTTCAGTGCTGCAAGGAATGCAACTTTAACCATGCTCAGAGGCACTGTTTTCTCTTTGTAAAGACAACCCCCCCGGGGGGGTGTCTCAGCTGTAGCTTAAGCTCCCCCCCCCACTTTCTTTGCCTCTAGTGTTGGTGCCCGCAGGGGAACTCGTGCATGGAGAGCAAGGTCCGTAAACCTGGTAGGGATGGTTGGCTATGATCCGGATTCCGAGTGTAGCTCCCTGTCGACTCTGAAGGTAGCAGCGGCAGGATCCGCTTCCGGATTGGTCACTCGGGCAATGATCGGCCCTTTTGATGTGCTGAAGATTCGATTTCAGGTATTCTCTTTATGACGTTGGATCAACCAGAAGAAGGTGGTTGAAGGTGGACCCTCCGTTCTTCTATCTAAGGAGCTGATTTGGCCATTAGCTTTGCATTTCCAGAAGTTCTTTAATTTAATGACAGAGCCTGCTATTTTCCCCCCTCTGCTGCTTGCATAATGTTTGCTTCAAGACAGAAACGCAGCTGAAGATTTTTTTTAAATTTCTTCAAGCATGGATTAGATAACATATAAGTATAACCATGATTATGATTACAGGAAGTGGATGCGAATACAAGGGAATATTAAGATAGGGTCGGTAGGCATCTGGTGCGCTTATGCACACCCCTTAAAAGACCTCTTTGGAATGGGGTGAGGTCGAAGGTAGACAGTCTAAGGTTAAAGTTTCTGGGGTTTGGGGAAGAAACCACAGAGTCAGGTATTCAGGTAAAGGAACAGAAGGTGGTTCTTCAGTTGAAGGCACTGATGCAGCAATCCAGAGCTACTATGGTAGTTCTGATAGGTATATGGAATCGGAGGCAGGTGGCTTCTAGGAGAAGGTAGAAGGCAATCTTTCCTGATGTATCTGGTTTTTGAGATGGACTTCCACCAGCATCTGAGGAATGACTTCCTGCCTGAGCTAGCATCGCTGCTTCTCTGCTTGTATTGTGCAACTTAGTGTAGTGGTTTTCCTTGGGTGTTGCAGCTTTGGTAAGGAAGCCCGATGATTATTACCTAGGGCTTTTTGAAGGTTTGCCTTTTTACTCCAGGGTTTGTTTTTTGAAAAAAAAAATATGTTGGCCCCTTTAAAAGATGATTAACTTTTTCTTTCTATATAGTCTAAGCTTTGGGGAAGATGTTGTAGTCTAATATTTTCCCTTTCTAATTGGCACAACATTTGGGATGAACCTTCTGAAATTAGAGGCCAATGTTGTATGTTCGACCTTCCAGGTGATAGAAGTTGCTGGAAGGCTAGGTTGGGTCTATGCCTATTCTAAAGTAGCAAAGTAATTGCAGGTCCTCAACCTACTACCCCACTTGAGGCCAGAATTTATGTTGCTAAGTGAGAAATTTGCTAAGAGAGGTTTTGCCCCATTTTATGACTTTTCTTGCCACATTTGTTAAGTGAATTGGTGCAATTGTTAAATTAGTAACACGGTTGTTAAATGAATCTGGCTTCCCCATTGACTTTGCTTGTTAGAAGGTCAAAAAAGATGATCACATGACATCTGGACACTACAACTTTCATAAATATGAACCAGTTGTCAAGCATCTGAATGTAAATGACGATTTTGCTGCAGCAGTCATAAGTGTAAATAAAAAAGTTACTTTTATCAGTGCCCTTGTAACTTTAAACAGTCTTTAAATGAACGGTTGTAAGTCAATGACTACCTGTATTTATATATTTCCTGCCAGGATAAATAGTGATTATTTCCAGATAAATAAGTATATATCAGACAATATCACACTTTCTGATGATAAATATCATGGCCCTAAGATATTTTGGAGACTTAAATTTTCCAGATAAGAATTAGAAATTTACTCATGCTGTCATTTTTCAGCTTCAGATAGAGCAGCTTTCCTCCAAAAATCCACATGCGAAGTATCATGGTATCTGGCAGGCTGCTGGTAAAATTTTTCAGGAGGAAGGGGTCACTGCATTTTGGAAAGGTCATGTCCCCGCTCAACTTCTTTCCATCACATATGGGGCTGTGCAGGTGAGAATCAAACAATATTTTATCTATTAAGCCTGAAAACTGACAATTTTCTTAACTTCCAGAGTGATCTGTTTAGCTGCCTTCTTATATTTCTTTTCAAAAACTGACTTTTTAAAAAATTAATATGACGCAATTGAGTTGTTAATATGGAATGTTATGACTCTGGGACTAAAGATTTATTCTTACCAAAACTTGGGATTTCATATTAACTTTTCTTTGTGTACTTTCTGTTCAGGTAATAAGTTAATTTAAGTAATTTTAAATACTAATTCAGAATCTCCATGTTTTCACAAGAGTAATATCCTATTTTCTTTTGTCCAGTCTTTGTGCTCTGTCAATCCCTCTCTTAGAGCCCAAAAAACTCTTTGCTGTATTTTTCCTGCTACTTTTCATCCCAGATCCTGAAATGCAAAATAAAATCTGTTGATTTTTGCCAAATGATGAGAAGCACAGCAGCTGCCTCTTCTTGTTTTGATTATTTAATTATGTTGGATACTAGTTTGTAAACTGATATAATTCTGAGGAGTTTAAGTTCTTTCTCAAATGTTGGATATGTTCACGTAAAATGCTAACAGTATAAATTGAGGCAGGTTTTGCCCAGTTATTAAGGTTCAGATTTTTGCACTTTCAGAGACATCCACCATCCTAAATCCTATAAATGAAATAAGTGAAAAAATGATTCAGGCATAAAAAAAAATAGTAATTAATGAATTACTTCAGAGATGTAAAACCTGAATTTTTGGACCACATGCATTAACAGAAATTATTCTTTGAAAAAAATCCTTGTGTGATTGGTGGCTCTCCTAAATCAAATATGTGCATTTCTGATTGTTTTGGTTTTCTTTTCCTAGTTTGTCAGCTTTGAATTTCTGACAAAGCTGGTGCACCATGGCACAACTTACGATGCCCGTGATTTCACTGTACACTTTATCTGTGGTGGACTGTCTGCTTGTGCTGCTACTGTGACAGTTCAGCCCCTTGACACGTTGCGCACACGCTTGGCTGCCCAAGGAGAACCGAAGGTAAGAGATGGATGAAAGATTTACCACCCAGATTAATTCTGCTCTTGCTACTTGGACAATATTCTGGTTCCTTACTTTACACCAACAGTATTTATTTAATGAAATGACACCATTCTGACTTGTTTCCTACTTAGAGTCTTAGGGCAACAGAGATTAATGCATTTATTATGGTATAAGCTTTCATAAGAGGAGATGTCCTCTTTATGTGTCACAAGATTCTTGGTTGATCTGTCAGGGAACTGACAGGCAAGGCTAGGAGGAGTCCTTGGGGCTGAGGGAGAAATAAGTATGCAGAGTCCCAAAGGGTGAAGATCACGTGATAGGGACAAGTGAGGGGAAGTCTTTGATAAACAGCTGCATCTTGAGAAAAGCTATAATCCTGATAGGGAAGCAACCTGACAAATAGGCAACCACCATCCATCAAGATGTACAGTATGTGGGAATTAGATCAATATGACTTATTTACCAAAGCAGAGTTATTTTGGCTTAACATGTTTGAAACCAGCCATTTTAGTGTGCAGTATTCAGATGCAAAGTGGGAGAGATGTCAAGGTCTCTTTATCTGTCAACAGCTCTGTAAAAGAAGTCACTGTTCACCTAAGAAAATATGTGTTTTAACTTAAGACGCTCCTTATTCTAAAACACGTTAAATTTCCCCTCAGACGTTAAGTTTTCTGTGGGAACAGTCTTTGCTTCTCTTACACAAATTTGAAATTCTGTGCTCAGAAATGCTTACTTCTGCACAGAAAAAGTATTATGGCTGCAGAATAAGCTATGCAAGTCTATATACTGTTGTGCAGATAGGCATCATAGAAACCGTTCTTTGCATAATAGATCATTTTGCTTTTCAGTACCCCGTTGAGAGGCAGCTGCATGGGAAGAGCAAAGGGTAGCATGAGCATTGTCTGGTCATGACAAAAAGTCACAGGGCCTTTGCTGCCAGAGATCTATGCCTGGCACATGGGAGAGGGGCTTCCCTGAGATCAGTCTTTAGAAAATCCATAGGGATGCTTTTCTCTCCCTCCCTCCCTCCCTCCCTCCCTCCCTCCCTCCCTCTCTCTCTCTCTCTCTCTCTCTCTCTCTCTCTCGTTAAGCTTTTAACTGGTTAATTGCTTTTGGTAATGATTTTATTGTGATGTGTTTTCGAAGCTTTATATTCTTTTTAAAAAATTCTTAGTCAACTGGAGTGCTCTTCAGAGGAGAAAAATGAATGATAATAGCCATACTGCTAGGATCTTCCAATATATTAAAATGTCTTATGTTCTTGAGAAGAACTCAATGACTATGAAGGCCAACAGCAGTTAATGCAGGGGTGAAATTCAGCAGGTTCTGACAGGTTCTGTAGAAACAGTAGTGGAAATTTTGAGTAGTTCGGCAAACCAGCAAAGACCACATCTAGCTAGCCCCAGAGTGGGGTGGGAATGGAGATTTTGCAATATCCTTCCCCCAGGTTGGGGAGGGAATGGGGATTTTGCAGTATCCTTTCCCTACCATACCCACCAAATCACGCTCACCAAGCCAGACCACGCCCACCAAGTCATGCCCACAGAACTGGTAGCAAAAAAAATTGAATTTCACCACGAAGCTAATGAACTGATACCTGTGATTTCACATGTTGTGCCTATGATAATAATGCCTTTAAGAACATCAAACAACAACATCTGCCTATCTCGGGTCCTTGGGAAGGATTCAATAGGTGGAGAAAAATGCCAAATCCAGTCTAAACATATAATGATGACCAAAAGTGTTAAGGGACAGATAGATAACCATTTTTGGTAACTAGCAGGAGTGGCACCTCTTAATAGTTGGAGCTTTTTGACAGCATAGCTGAAATCTGGCTTCTATACTGAGAGCAAAATTTGCATCATGGTCAAAGAAAGATGCTCCTCCTTAAATTGTTTTAGATTTACAGGAACCTTCGCCACGCTGTGGTCAGCATGTACCAGAAGGAAGGGCTGCTGACTTTCTATAGGGGACTGACCCCAACCATTATTGCCATTGTTCCTTATGCCGGCTTCCAGTTTTCCTTCTACAGTCTCCTGAAGAGGGTGTACAACTGGATTGCTCCAAGAGAAGAGATGAAGAAAGGTTGGTGCCAATGGTGGAGCTGGGCAGGGAAAAGGGGGCAGGTCTAAGTTGGGCTTAGAAAGTCTGCTGCCTCAAGGTTGGAAATCAGTTGGCGGCAAAACTGTAAGTGTGAAATCAGTAAGTAAATAGGAACCCATTGAGAGCTTTTTCATAAAGATAACCCTAGCCCTGTGACTTGGGCTTTTCCTGTGTTGACCAATCCAGGGCTTTGAAGGGCAGGATCAGTGTTAGCTTTGGAGTGCTTCCCTCCACTTCTAACCTCTTGGTTTTTCAGGTAATATTAAAAACTTAGTGTGCGGCAGCTGTGCTGGTGTCCTCAGCAAAACCCTGACCTATCCCTTTGACTTGTTCAAGAAGCGGCTGCAAGTGGGTGGCTTTGAACAAGCCAGGGCGGCCTTTGGGCAGGTGAGAGGGGATTTGGCTTGTGGAAATCTTTATTGTCCCCCTTCCTCTTTTTCTGTGCCAAGTATATCAGGCAGTAGTGTGTATCTGCTGAAACAACCAGACTTTCCCTTTTTATGCAACATCTGAATGAGGAGTTCTGCCTCACCTGTTCTCCTGCCCTTATTTTAGTCTTTCTCAACCATGTCATGTCCAGGTGTGTGGACTTCAACTCACAGAATTCTCCTCAATGGCCATGTGGGCTGTGGGATTCTGGGAGTCGAAGTCCCACCCACCTGGAAGTTGCTACGGTTGGGAAACACTGCCTTTGATGAAGACATTACTAGAAGTATGTTCTGCCCACCACTGAGAACTTGTGGCTTTGATGCTTGTAGCTTCCAAGTTAATGCTGGATGCATTGCTTGTAATGGAGCCATTGCTGCCCCCCCCGCCCCGACCATTTCTAGATGAGAACCTGGAACTGATGCTTTCCCTCCTCCCCCTTTCTCCTGTTCCATGCAGAATGGTGGAGTTTATAACATTGTGTTTTTGCTCGGTTTGCAGTTGAATGAACTACAGTTTGTGCAAACCACAGTTGCCCATATTTTGACATAGATTGCTTTGTTATACACAGAGCCTAGTATTTTAAATTGTGTGTGAAGAAGAGAAGAAGAAGCAGTGGGAGCACCTGAACTCAAGGCTTTTCACATCTTGTTCATGTAATAATAAGGCACAACCTATATTTGCCTTTAGTTGGTACCCCCTTATTCAACCACCTTCTTTCAAAGTATTGCACATACACCCTTTCACAATAAACCTGTGTTATAAATGTTTGTGCTAAGTTTCTTTTTTGTTCAACAAGCCAGTTTTTGGTGGCTTTTTCCCCCTAAATCTCAATCCATAGCTCTTAAGTATACTGCTCCTGATTCTTTTTTTCATTTTCTGTCTGGCGACCCATATGCATAATCTGGCTGTGCGGTGCTTCAGTTTCCATAAGAGAGCACGGACATAAACATTTCTTGCCATGACTTTCCCCCACAATTACATGAGACTGAATCATTGGTGGGTTCCTACCGGTTCAGACCAGTTCGGACAAACCGGTAGTGGTTTGGCGGCCTGAGTCCTTGGAACCAGCAGTGACCCAGGCCTGCCATGCCCCCGAAATGATTCCCCTGTTGGCGCCATTGGCGCCACCATCTTGTTTTTCAGTTCTGAGCATGCACAGAACAATTGTAATTGCACTGGGCATGCGTGCACGCAAAGCGTGCACATGAGCAAACCGGCAGTAGTGCCAGCCGGAACCCACCCCTGGACCTGTTATGTCTAGGAGAAAAGACTTTGTACCCAGCCTGAATCTCTACTCTGGTTCACTCACTTCTTGTGTCTCCAGGTTCGAACATACACTAGCATCATGGACTGTGCCCGACAGATAATCATCGATGAGGGACCCAGGGGATTCTTCAAGGGCCTCTCCCCAAGTTTGCTGAAGGCTGCTTTCTCCACCGGCTTCACCTTTTTCTGGTATGAGCTCTTTTGCAATCTTCTGCTAACAATGCAAAACTCCGGTGGTTCCAAGAAGCAAGAAGGCTAATGTAAGCAAGGGTTGCTGCCTGCCTCCAGTGGATGTTCTTGGAGTGTAATTCTGGCAGCTGCAGTCATCATTGTCAGAGACTGAAGAGTGAGGCATGGCATATGGGATTGAAGAGTCGAGACAAGTGACTCTTTGGCCAAGCCCACAATGCACATCGCTTGTTGGTTTGGTTCAAAACAGAAACGGTGGCTCACCTCAACACTTGCTCAGGTTGTCTCGTTAGTCTGCAGCTACTGCATTTGTGAGTCTTGATGAGGTTCATCATCAAGGCCTCTGAAGATCTTTGTTGCAAAGGTGTAAGGTGTGTCTACTTTTTCTATTGTTTCACAACAGAGAGTTTGAATCAGACCCCAGTTCACATATCAAAAACCCCTTTTGTGACCCTGGAAACTTGGTACCCTTAAACCGAACCATATATTGATACTGGATGGTCAGACTCCTCCAGCATGGGCAATTTGCAAAGTCTGTGATAAGCTGGAGGTCCTGGCATTCAGTAGTGCCGATGGGACATTTGCTTAATAGACAAATACCTGCCTTGGCCATTCAGCCCGGCAGTAAAAATGCAATAGCTGTTTTGTCAGGTGATTCCCCCAATCCCTTGTCTCTTGGCCGAGGTTCTTGCAGGCCTTGTGATTTTGCAGTGTTTCATTAATGAGTCTGTGGAAATTATCTGTTGCCAAAAACCTAAAGAAAGTAGAGGAAGCTCTGCATGTATAGCTTTCCCTTCTCTGTTAGCAGGGCAATTAGTGTTCATGATTCCTCTTGCCCTGCTCATGCATAAATATATTTTGCCACTACTCCAAATTAAAAATAGAGGGCAAGCATATAAGGGACCTTTAAATTAAGACACTTATAGTTTTGCACTATCGACTTCTCCCTTCTTCCTAAAACACACATGCTGGATCTAAATTCTTAAGAAGTTTTCATTTTAAATTCTTCCATTTTGAATCAAAGTGATGAAAAAAAATAGTGTTGACTATACAGGTCAGTTTCGTTTTGTGATAGGATACATCTTTTAAATTATTGTAATGATTTTCTTAAACAATGTTATCCCCTGATGTTATCCGCCCCCCCCACCAAAAAAGCTCTGTAATAACAAAGGATAATTTTTTTCAGCAAACTCTTTAACATTTAGTGAAAAAGGAGTTGAAGAAGACCATTTACCTGGCTGAATTTGGCCAATTTTATATATGATGAAAGCTATAAAGGAAATTAATCGATTGGTGCGATCTTGTCGAAGTTTACTCAGAAATAAATTCCACTATGCACATTTAGAATTGCAGCCTTTACTTTCCAAGTATTGATAGATTTCTCATTTCCTGGTACATACTCTGTATTTTCATTAAAAAGTTCACAGCAATTGAGTAAGTAAATTTGCTTTAAGGCGTTGTTCTCCCAAGTTGAATATTCTTGGACAAATTCAGTTTTGCTTGATATAAAATATATGAGTTGTCATAGTCCCAGTTTCACACACAGGAAGATTCTTTCCCCATTTTTTATGCACTTATCTGTAAAATGTAAATGTTAAAAGCATAAAAATAATGTATATTTATTTATTTAGATATTTTTGGTACTCTATAACCTTTGCATGGTATCTCGGGAAAAAGCAACCTGACAGGATAAGAAGAGTTGGGAAATCACCAATTTTCTTACAACAATGAAATTGATTTCCACTCCATGACCTCCTTTCAGCATAAGACAATCCACATTCAGATATACTACTAAGTTGAAGGTACTGTAGTAATACACAAGAACACTCCAGTTTGATATATACCTGATAGATATATAAGCAAAGCTTCTGAAAAGAGAGAGGTTTAAAAAAATAGATTTGTTTCCAGCAGTATCTGCAAATTATTTTTATAAAACTTCCAGTACTGGCAGGATGGATTTTAATTCTTTTGGTATCAAACCATGCTGAATCAGTAGGATCAGAACCGTTGATGTTTGGAAGCACAGAGACAGCAAACAGGAAAGTTTCAAGTTACTTTCTTTTGCTTACCTACTGGGTCAGGTTGTTCCCTGTACTCTTATCTGTATTTATTTTCATAAGAGCTGTGAAAGTCACATTCCAGCTACATTGCACACCATTGGAACAGCCCTGATTTGTGCAAACTTTGCTTTATGTACCCTAAGAACAAAGGTTGCTTGTATCTCTCTGAAATGTTTGTTTTGTACAGGTGGGTTCTCTTCCCAAAGTGTTCATAGGCCTTTCCTTCTTTTGTTGTCTGAGATTGGAATTGCTGATTCAGATTCTTTCTAAAGTGCACTTGGGAAGGATTGGCTCCTTTATCAAAAGGCAAACAACAGGTTCACCAGAGGCGCAGCAACAACTGTCCTTGACATGTTTTTTATTTATTATTTCATTTATCAAATTTTGAAGCCATTGGCTCCTTAATGAATCTGGATAGATTGAAGACAAAAGACAATAAATATGAATAAGAACACTACTGACTAGACCAGTGTTTCTCAACCTTGATAACTTTAAAATGGGTGAACTTCAACTCCCATAATCCCCCAGCCAGCTTTCTCCCAGAATTTCCCTGCCCCAGCATGGTGGTTGAATAATTATGGGAATTGAAGTCCACCCATCTTAAAATTGTCAAGCAGGCAAGCATGAAGTTACAGCCTTCCAAAGAAAGAAGGAGCACTTCACATTTGTAGTCTCCAAATATAAGCTGGGTCACTTATCTTTCAGTTCTCCTCTATCCTTTAGTGCCTCCTTCAATCTGCTTCCTCAAATATGTTAATTGGAAGATATTGTGCCTTATGACGGTGCCAAAATCAGTGTATACTTTAATACTTCAGTGTTTACAAGACAACATAACATTGCCAGGTCAGCAGTCAGCAGGTCTCTCTCCAAACCTCCAAAATGGTTGATGGTTATTAGCTGGGCACCTATGCCAATGAGAACCCAGTACAGATTTGTACTCCTAGTACTGTAATCTAAATTATCTTTGTTGACATCTAGGGTTGTGCAAGGTTTCAGATTCCATTACTGAGATTTTTGTTCACTCCCTGTGTTTAACATGAATGCTTAATCTATAACACTGTATCTGTATTTTTCATATAAAGAGTTTTTTTGTGTGAGGCTGAGACAGTTTGGACCATCCAGTTTTCTAGCATAGAACATGTGTCTGTCTTGAAAGAAAAATAAATATATAAATATATTTATCATAAATTTGTGGATTCTTTTTTTCTTTTTGCAATCACAACACACTTCTTCTGAGAATTCAATGGAGGTAAGGCAGGTAAACATCCCTTTTCATTGTAGTGCACCTAAACAGTACCTAAGAAGGACTTGGGAAAGGCAGCTGGTGTTTGGCAGGGAAAGACTATTAATGCTTTTTATAAACAGTGTCCTTAAAATCTGGTTATTGTATTTGGGAGTCTGTTACAAATAAAAAGATATCAATTGAGAGGCTGTTGGTGTTGGAAACCTGGAGGGGAGGAAAAGGCCAAGTTCAACATTGATAAGACTGGATGGCTGTGTGGTTTTGTGCCCCACCTCCAGCAATAGGGATCTTATCTTTAGTCCTGAACTAAGTTGCACTTGCTTATTTGGGGCTTGTGCATAGCTTTATGAAAGCACAGCTTCTGTTCGTGGCTGAAAATTGTTCACATAAATCCAATCTATGTCTCAATTGTACCCTTCTCTTTTAGAAGCCACACATGCTTTAGTCACCTTACACCTGGGCTACTGGGCAATGTGATGGGCATGGAGTTGCCATTCAACTACAGCTGGATATGAATGCAGTGACACAGGCAATTATGGGCATGACACATGTTGCTCATAGCACCTTTGCTCTATGAGCTGCACTGAATATTGACAGGTTTCCAGAGATAATTCAAGGTGTTGGTTATCACTTATAAAGCTTTGATGACGTGGTTATCTAAAAGACTATCTCTCTTCCCCAGCTTCAGCTCAACCAATACAATTGGGCAGAGCAGGCAGGCATATTCCACCTGCTTGTGTTCCGTTTCTGATGTATTCTTTTGCAGATTTTTTTTTAAAAAATGGGATATTATCTCCATAGAAAGGGAATTCTGATGTCCAATGACAGGTATAATGTAGTGTTCCTTCTAAATTCAGGTACTGTAATGTAGCGCATTATAGTAGAGGATGCGGTCCCTGGCCTCTATGGTGATTCAAGAAAAGCATTTGAGAATATGCAGCAGTAGCATTAGTGGAGATGTGGTGATATGCGAGAAGATTTTAAAAAGGACTTTGAAAGTGTTGTGCATGTTAATGAATATATTTATAATATTTATATTATATATTTTGAGAGGTAAGTAATCTACCCATTTATATTTAGTTTTAATTATGATGGTCTCTAGCTCCTGAATTTCTGTCAGAGTTTCCCCATGTTATATTACAACTCTCATTAATCCTCAAAACTATCTATGTTGGTTTGAATTTATGAAAGTTAAATAAAGACTACATATTGCCAATCTGCACCAGTAATTATTTCAGTTAGTGTATATCACTCACGAGACATCAGTAATTGGCTGTTGGATCAGCAATAATACAGAAAGGCAACCAAACAGATTAACTCTTGGAGGATCCAATCTGGATCGGTCACCGGGACCAGATAGTTAGTTTTTCCAAGCCTTCGGACTCATGCTGGAGCTCATCCTGCAGCCCTCTGGTCCCGGTGACCGACCCAGATTGGATCCTGCAACATTATCCCAAGACATGCAATATTTTGCCTTCATTCCAAGTGTGATAAAGCCACACTAGGAATACTGCATCCAGTTTTGGTCGCCACAATGGAAAAAAGATGTGGAGACTCTAGAAAGAGTGCATAGAAGAGCAACAAAGATGATTAGGGGACTGGAGACTAAAACATATGAGGAATGATTGCAGGAATGGGTATGTCTAGTTTAAGGTGACCAGATGTCCCACTTTTGGCGGGACAGTCACGATTTTCTACAATTTGTCCCGCGTCCTGCGTCATTATCAATAAGTCCCGATTTTTCATGTTTAATTTTGGCGCCTTCTCGCTCGCTCGCTCGATCTCCCATTTTTGCTGCGTTGCAGCTCGCTCGCTCACTCCCCCGCCCATCCGCACTAGTCTAAGCCAGCCCAGCCGCCGTTCACTGATTGGCGGGAGTCCAGCCAATCAGTGAGCGGGCTGGGGGCAGAAAAGTTTAAGCTTCGCGCTGCTTGACTCGAGTCTTCATTTCGCCTTCGCCTTCTTGCTGCTTCAGGTAAGCAACTCCGGCGGTGGGACTCGGGAGGCTTCGGGTGGGTGGCAGCGGCCTAGCTTTCGCAAGGGAAGGCCTTCCCTTGCAAAGGCCTTCCCTAGCGAGGCCGCAGGCTGGCAGTAGCCGCCGCCGCCTAGCTTTTGCCTTTCCTAACGAGGCTGCGGGCTGGCAGTAGCCGCCGCCGCCTAGCTTCCCCCCCCCCGCCCCGCCCTCCACGCCTGCTTAGTAACCCTAGCCTTATTGTCCCTCCACAGTCCAGTCCAGTGTCTTACCTGTTCCTGCTGCGTCTCTGCCTGCCTGCTCCCTGTTGCTTCCATCCATCGCTGCGAGGATCCATCGCATAGGAGTTCTGCTGATTCTGCCTGCCTGCTGGTAAGTGAGCCGGGTTTTTTTCTTTTATTTTTTTGATGTATTTTAAAATAAATTTTTTTTATTGTGCATAGGATTTTTTAAAATAGCTTTATTCTGTGTGGATTCTTTTTTTAAATTGTCTTAGACTATTTAAAAAAGATTCTATCCAAAATAAATTGAAATAAACCATTTTTAAAAATTCTATGCACAATACTTTGAAATGTATTGTGCATAGAATTTTTTAAGATGGTTTTACTTCAATTTATTCTGTGTGGAATAGTTTGAAATGTTTTACTTCAATTTATTCTGTGTGGATTCTTTTTTTTAAAATTGTCTTAGACTTTTTAAAAAAAGATATTATGTATAGAATTTTTAAAAATGGTTTTACTTCAATTTATTCTGTGTGGAATAGTTTGAAATGGTTACAGTGTAAATTATTGCTGGTGTAATACTTAACAATGGTTTTTAAGGATTTCTTTTATTTATAGAATATCTTTTTAAAATTATTTTTGGGGAAATTTTATTTTTTAACTGTTTATAAAATATATTTACTACAAGAAATGTTCCTTTTTGCAAATGTTTTCTTTGTGATGCAATATGTTCAGACCAGGTTTATGTGTCTCAAAGTGGCTGCTATTCTATGGGCAGACCAGGTTGGTGCAAGGCAGCTTTGGCAGATTTAGTGTGTTTCACCCTCGTTGAATTTTATATCGTATAAAATCGTATAATTTTTTTTTTTTAGATTATTAACATAATGAGTAAGAAAAGAGGATGCAAATTCAATGATGATCTAAGAAGTGAATTTCCTTTTCTTAAAAAAACCAAAAGCGATCACATAGTAAAATGTGAGAAATGTAATGCTGAATTTTCTATTTCGCACGTCGGGAAGAATGATATTTCAAAGCACTTGGAGACACAGAAACATAAAAGATATTTAGATACTGCTGCATCTTCCTCCAAAATACAGGAATTTTTTCGGAAAACTACTTATGGAGACGAAGAAAAGAAATTAGCATTAGCAGAAGGACTTATGTCTTTTCATGCTATTAACCACAATCATTCCTTCAGATCTATGGACTGTACATCATAAGTTGTCAAAAAGTTATTCAACAAAAAATTTGCCTGTGCTGGAACAAAATCCGAGGCAATTGTGTGTAATGTGCTTTCCCCATATGCATTTTCAGAATTAAACAAAAATCTAGAGAAAATTAATTTTATATCCATATATCCATCCATTATATATGATGCATCTAATCATAAGGATGTAAAATTATTTCTAACCATTATTAGATTTTTTGATTCGGAAACTGGAATACAAATTAGAATTTTAGATTTTGTTTCTTTGCCCGGCGAAACTTCTGAAATAATTTTCAGTTCCATTATTAATATTTTGGAACAAAACAATTTAAAACATAAAATAATTGCATATTGTGGAGACAACATGAATGCAAATTTTGGAGGAAAAGCGAGAAGAGGTACAAATAATATTTTTTATAAATTAAACAAAAACCTTAATCAAAACATTATTGGTGTTGGTTGTGCAGCGCACATAATACATAACGCCATTCAAACAGCTGCTGACTTGTTGCCCGTAGATGTGGAAAATATTATTGTTAAAATATATTCTTATTTCTATATATACACTGTGCGCGTTGAAATGCTTAAAGAATTTTGTGAAAATGTTGAAGTCGAATATCACAAAATACTTGGTTACAGTAAAACTAAGGTGACCAGACGTCCCGCATTTGGCGGGACAGGCACACGTTCTCCTAATTTTTCCCGCGTCCCAGGCCGTTCCCAAAAGATCCCGCTTAATTTTGGCGCCTTCTTCGATCTCTCGCTCCCCCGCCTATCCGCTGCCGCTCGCATGGGCGGAGTAGTGTAGCGAGTGAGCGGGCGGATGGCGGTGGGATAGCCACCAGAAGCCTTCCTGCCCACCACCGGCTGCACTGCAGCTGACTCGCCCCGGGCGGGCTGGGAGGCTTTGGGCGTCCGGGCGAGAAGAGCCGTGAGCAGATGGTGGTGGGATCGCCGCCCGGGAGCCGCCAGAATGGAGGGCATAGCCGGGTCATCCCAAGTGGAGCCCGCCTAGCTGCGTTGCGCACACGCGCGGGCATTCAAGGAATCCGGCCAGATTCCTTGAATCCCCACGTGTGTGCACAACGCAGCTAGGTGGGGGGAGCTCTGCTTGGGATCCCGGGTCATGCTGTTGAAGACACGCTGGACGCGGCAGGGCAGGGGTCCGCGGCCGGGAGCAGAGCCAGCCACTGCTGCAGGGATCGGGTGCCGCAGCAGCAGCAGTTCCCAGTTGGGGCCGGGCGCCCTTAACATAGCAACCCTGCATTGCTCGTAATCTTGAGGCTCCACGCGAAAGGGCCGAACACGGAGGAAAGGAAGGCGCATCGGGCATCCAGATCACAGCGAGGAGAAGGAGGAGGAAGGTATTTATTATACTTGTATTTATTATACTGTGGATTTGGTCTGCATCAACCTGCCGCCTCCCCTCACCAGGCAAATCGCGGTGAAAACTCTGGGTGAGTCTCGGTGGAGAGCTTGGCGGGCAGCTGGCTGGACTTCTAAGAGGTGGGGGGGAGGAGGTGGTGGAAGAAGTGGCAGCTCCTTGAAATGGATCAGCACCTCTCCATTTAATAATTAGGAAAGAAAGACCATGAGACTCCATACGTGGAAAATCAAATGTACTTTTACTAATTAAAAATGGTTAAAGAGCGGTTGCATAGCGAAGTCTGATTAATTAGGCGCGAAAGCAGTTGATATATAGAATAGCCCATTCCACACCCCCTGGCATCATAAGCCTAGTCCAATCATAAGTCCTTCAAGTGTCAGGTGTGAGATAACTTCAAAAGGCATCATGAAGATGGAATGTCGTTGCCGTTAGTCCAGGCAGGAAACACCCACGCATGCGTAGTCTGACCATCCTGAGAACTCCAGAACATTCCTCCAGCACATCGAGTAACCCCACCCAAATACCATGCCCTCCCTCCCCGTTTCATGGCAGCTGAAGCAACAGCAAAGCAGAAGCTGACATCCGGCCGTCCCCCGGAAAAAAGCGTTCAGGGCTAAAAAAAAAAACACAAACAAACAGACGAACAACAAAACACAAAAAGAAACAGGGAGGGGAAAAGAGAAAAATTAAGGCTTGTCAGGATACGCATCATAAAACCTCCGAAGCAGCCGGGGGGCACGAACATGGGACTTGTCAACCCATTCCGCATGAGAGGGAGGAAAATGCTTCCAAGCCACCAAGTATTGGATGCGATTACGCCGCTTGCAGGAATCAAGTATTTGACGAACTTCAAAGTGTCGTTCACCATTGATCAGCAAAGGAGTAGGCGGAGGGTCATCGGGTGGACGTAAATGTGAAACACGAACAGGTTTAATGAGGTTAATGTGGAATACCGGGTGAACTCGATTAAGGTGCTTGGGCAACTGCAAACGAACAGAGACAGGATTGATGACTTTCACGATGGGGAACGGACCCACATATTTCGGCCCCAACTTTTTAGACTTCTGCGTGGTGTGAAGGAACTTCGTGGACAAATAAACCAAGTCACCCTCCCGGTATTCATATGGCTGTGTACGCCTTTTATGCGCCTGTTTTTTATGGGCACGATGTGCAGCATCCAGAGTCGCCAGGGTCAAAGGCCAAATACGGCTGAGACGTTCGCTCCAGTCAGCGACGGACGGAACTTGCGGCTGGTCACGAGGCAATTCAGGAATAGGAACAAAATCTTGACCATACACCACACGGAAAGGCATGAAACCAATGCTGGAATGGACAGAATTGTTGTAGGCCACCTCAGCATGCGGCAATAAGTCCACCCAATCATCTTGTTGATAATTGATGAAACAACGTAAATATTGTTCAAGAACAGAATTAGTCCTCTCACAAGCGCCATTAGTCTGAGGATGGTAGGCGGAGCTAAGGCCCTGGGCGGAGCCAATACGTTTGAGAAATTCCTTCCAGAACACTGAGGTGAACTGGACACCCCTATCGGAGATGATGCGATCAGGCACCCCATGCAAACGGTAAATGTGGGAAATGAAGAGTTTAGCTAGCGCCTTAGCGGAAGGAATTTTGTGGCAGGGCACGAAATGAACTTGTTTCGAAAACAAATCCGTAACGACCCAAATGACGGTGTGCCCCTGGCTCTCGGGGAGCTCAACAATAAAGTCCATAGAGATCTCCTTCCAAGGGGCAACAGGTCGGGCGACAGACTGGAGCAATCCCTGCGGTTTACCTGGAGGCCGTTTCGCGGCCGCACAAGCGGGACAACTGGCAACATAAAGTTCAATGTCCTTCTTCAAAGATGGCCACCAAAATTGTCTCTTCACTAAATGCAAAGTTTTTACAAAACCAAAATGACCCACCAATTTGGCGCCGATCCATGGCAATTCGTCCCTCATTGTGCACTCATCTTGATGCTTCTGGAACCAGTCATCCTGGGGAAGGGCGAGTTTGAGGTCAGAAAGAAAATCTTGAGTCACTTCCACTTTTGCTCGTGCCTGCTGGTGAGTAATCACCGGAGCCGCCAGGCTGGAAGTGGGAACCACCAGTTGCACGATGCTCAGTTTAGAGCAGTTGTATTGAGGGAGTCTGGACAAGGCGTCCGCCATGAAATTCTTCCCACCAGGGATGTACTTGAGTGTGAAATTGAACTGGTTGAAATGTTGGGCCCACCGCATTTGTTTGGGGGAGAGACGGCGCGGCATTCTCAAAGCCTCCAGATTCTTGTGGTCAGTCCACACCTCGAAAGGGTGCTTAGCGCCTTCCAGAAAATGGCGCCACGTGGTTAGGGCCCACCGCACCGCAAACGCCTCCTTCTCCCAAACTGCCCAACGTCTCTCAGTGTCTGTGAGCTTGCGGGAGGTGTACGCGCAAGGTTGCAGGTTACCTTGGTCGTTGGATTGCAACAAGACGGCCCCAACAGCGACGTCGCTGGCATCAGCTTGGACGACGAAAGGCTTGTCCATGTCGGGATGCTTCAGCACCGGCTCCGCAGCAAAAAGGCGTTTCAGTTTCTCGAAAGCCGCTTGGCAGTCCATGGTCCAGTCAAGAGGCTTGCTAGGCTTAGGTTTAGGGCCACCTCTGGATTTCAGCAAATTAGTTATAGGAAGCGCAATTTTGGCAAAAGAAGGAATGAATTGATGGTAGAAATTAGCAAAACCCAAAAATTTTTGCAATTGTCTACGAGTTCTAGGCGCGTCCCACTCAGAGACCACCCTCACCTTTTCAGGGTCCATTTCAATGCCGGCTGGAGAGATGCGATATCCAAGGTAGTCAATCTTAGTTTGGTGAAACTCACACTTGGATAATTTGGCATAAAGATCAGCAGCTCTGAGTTTTTTCAAAACAGTGCGCACGAGTGCGACATGTTCGTCATAGGAGCGAGTATAGATAAGGATATCGTCCAAATATACGATAACTCCTTTGTAGAGGTGGTCATGCAAGATCTCATTGATTAATTGCATGAAAACTGCAGGGGGGCCCTGCAGGCCAAAAGGCATGACCCGGAACTGGAAGCAACCAAGAGGGCAGTTGAAAGCAGTCTTCCATTCATCTCCCTCCTTTATGCGGACCCTATAATAAGCTTCCCTGAGGTCCAATTTAGTGAAAATGCGGCCCTTCCCCAACTGGGCCAACATGTCCTTCATCAATGGAAGTGGGTATACATTTTGGGCCGATATCCCGTTCAAATTTTTAAAATTAACACATAATCTGAGAGAGCCATCTTTCTTTTCACGGAAAAGTACAGGGGCAGCAACCTTGGGACGAGCAGGTTCAATGAATCCCCGTTCCAAATTTTTATCTATGAAATTCCGCATTTCTTCCATCTCTCTGGGTGACATGGAATATATTTGGGGTTTTGGTAGCTTAACCCCGGAAAGAATGTCAATGGAGCAATCAGTAGGTCTGTGGGGTGGAAGTTTGTCGGAAGACTTTTCACTGAAAACTCCCCTCAGGTCCCAATACACTTTAGGAATCTTTTCCTCTCCTTCAATCCTCTCCTGCCCTCTGGCGGCCACCTCAGGATTGCAATTAACAGGTTTCTCAGGAACGCCCTCCCCTTCCGGAGGCTCTTTCGTGCGAATGCGTAACCAGCCTTCCCTCCAATTTATGCGAGGGTTCCATTTCCGAAGCCAAGGGAGGCCCAAAATTAGTGGTCTGTCCATCCCAGGAGCCACAATGAAAGAGATTAGTTCTGTGTGGGAACCCATTTTCATTTCCAAGGGCTCAGTAAAGAAATGAGCGGGGGCCCCGTCCGCGATGGACCCATCTATTTGGCAGAAGACAATGGGGTTTTTTAAAGTACGTAATTTGAGGCCCAACTTTTCCACTATAGCAGGATTGATCATTGACCGGGAACACCCTGAGTCAAGTAAGGCGTGAAGGGACTCCGGCCCCCCATCGGGCGGAACTTTCAATTCTATGGGGATTAGCATGGGGCCTTTGTTTGAACTCACCCAGCGAGGCGATGTGTCGTCATCCGAGTCATCAGAAGAGCTGGGGGGGGCGTCCGCTTCTCCCTCCAAGGCCTGGCTGAAGCGAGGGGGTCTGGAATCCACAGCGAAGACAGCTTCCTTCTTTCTCTTGTCTGAGGACTTGCCAGATCTCTCCTCCCGCTTGGACGGGGGTTGGGTGGTTGAGGGTAATTTAGCACGGCAGTCGGGTGCGCGATGGCCTAATTTTCCACAACGAAAACACGTGACTGGCCTGGATTTCCCCGAGGGGCCACCTCTCCCCTCGCTCTTCCCTCCGAACGGGGCTTTCCGGCTAGGGGGGGCATGGATTTTGCAGCTTTCTCCTTCCTTTTCTGTCTCTCCTCCCTTGCACAACGGAGCCTCGTTAAATCCAGCTCGATGTCAGCAGCGTGTTCAAACCAAACGGTTAAGCGCTTGGGGAGATTTCGATTGACACATTGCTGATAGATATCTTCATCCAAGCCCAAAGCAAATTTGTCCAAAAGGGCTTCTTCACTCCACCCCCTCATGTACTGGGAAAGGCGTTGAAACTCTTGAATATACTGGGACACCGGTCTGTCGTCTTGCTCAAGGGTTATACATTTTAATTTGCTTCATTTCTCAGTAAGGGGGTCATCAAAGCGTCTTTTGAAAGCCTCTATAAACCTATTGAAATTCCTCAGGAGGGGGGAAGTCGATTGATGTAACCCAGTACTTCAGTCAGACGCTTCTCCGTCTAATGATAGTAAAATCATCCTTATTTTCATGGTATCTGATTCAAAATCTGGGCCGTAGATCTCCATGTAATTATAAACTTGCATGATAAAAGACCCCAGTTTCGCAGGGCTTCCATCATATCTCACAGGCAAGGGGGGAATTTTAGCCATTCTGCGTCTTCTGGGAGGTGGCCCCCCTAGCCTGGCAAAAGGCCCAGCAGGAGGGGGTGAATCAGCACGAGGGGGGGTGAATCAGCGCGTGGGTTTTCTCGCTCCCAGCCCCTCCTGACCTCTTCGTCTTCCCCACATATTTGCCCAAAGTACCTTTGTTCCAAGTAATCAGGTTGATCTCCCCCCTGGGGTCTTCTTTCGGCTCCCGCCTCCAGCGGTCTTTCCTGGTGTCTTCTTCGGATAACCCCCGCATCCCAGCTTGCCCCCTCCTCTCTTTGTCCTACCGAGGTGGACCACCGGGGGGGAGGTGGATCAGCCGGGCTTGATATCTGCAGCTGAGACAATTCTTCATGAAGCAAGAGTTCGGCGGGGAGTTCTCCCTCCTTTTCTCCGCTGGCTGGCGAAGACATTTGCACCCTCCACGGTAGATGGTGATCTCCTGGAAAGGTGATTTTGAGACTTCGCTACTTGTCAGCACCTCTCCATTTAATAATTAGGAAAGAAAGACCATGTGACTCCATACGTGGAAAATCAAATGTACTTTTACTAATTAAAAATGGTTAAAGAGCGGTTGCATAGCGAAGTCTGATTAATTAGGCGCGAAAGCAGTTGATATATAGAATAGCCCATTCCACACACCCTGGCATCATAGGCCTAGTCCAATCATAAGTCCTTCAAGTGTCAGGTGTGAGATAACTTCAAAAGGCATCACGAAGATGGAATGTCGGTGCCGTTAGTCCAGGCGGGAAACACCCACGCATGCGTAGTCTGACCATCCAGAGAACTCCAGAATATTCCTCCAGCACATCGAGTAACCCCACCCAAATACCATGCCCTCCCTCCCCGTTTCATGGCAGCTGAAGCAACAGCAAAGCAGAAGCTGACAAAGGCCTGCTTCCCCCTCCCCTCTGCAGACTGGCTCTCCTCTCCTATTATCGTGGAAGGCGTCTCATTGGGGGGGGGGGGAGCAGGCCTTTCTCCATTCAACAGATCCAATATACAGAGTTTTATTTTTGGGCCCTAAAAATATTGTCACTGAGGATGACAGAAATTTCTTCATCATTGCTGTTGGCCTCAAGTAGCAAATAATTAAACATGGTTTTTAGTGTACTTAGTTAGCCATCTGCTTTTTAACATTACATGGTATCAGTTTCAAGAATGCATGCATTCCTGAAAACCTGTAACAAACTTGTTGAAGGGCCTATGAAATATTTTCTAGTTTAATGTAGAATAAGTATTCTTAATAAAAGAAAAAGTCATTTTTATTTAATCCATTGCATTCCTTTTTATAATGACATTATTTAACTAAACTGGAAATAAATCTATGTTTTGCTAGAGTTTTAAAATGAAAAAACCTTACATTTTGTTGCTATTATTTTAATCAGAGTTTTGCCAAGTGAAATTATATAATGGTTCCTCATGTCTCTGTAATTTTCTAAATCTCATCCAGAAGTACCACAGAATCTGGCATTTTCAGCAGAATGATGCTGATGCTAATAAAACATCCTGATTTTTGGTGAAAGGATGGAAAGAGGAAGGAAGGAGGAAGAGAGATCTAAAGAGCAGAAAGACAGAAGGCAGATAGGCAAGAGGAAGGAAGGAAGGAGAAAGAATGGAAAGGAAGGAAGGCTAGAAGGAAGAAAGAGGGAGGGAGGGAAGGAAGGAAGGAGGAAGGAAGGAAGGAAGGAAGGAAGGAAGGAAGGAAGGAAGGAAGGAAGGAAGGAAGGAAGGGGGGGTACTTCCACTTGTAGGCCTGGGACTGAATGCAGGAGGAGTCTCTCCATAGGATCAGCTGCTCCTCTGATCATGGTCTATGAAAATGTTACTGCCTGCCTGATGCAAATTTAGACAGATGGTGCTTTGGGCTGCCCCTCAAATCCCCCCTTTACTCCTCCCCCTGTAGAATTCAGCCCCCTGAGTTTTGCCTTTGAAGGGCATGTGTGGTTATGGCGGATGGCAGAGTCAGCTGGAGGTTGAGAGGGGATTGGGGCTTTTGTCCGCCTGTGGAGTTCTCCCCATGGACAGGATGGGATGTTGGCATGAAAGGGATCTGGGCACAATCTCACCTGTTCCAAGTAAAGTTGCCTTTTGCAATTGGCTACCGGTAATCCTCGACTTACGACCAGGATTGATCCCCCAATTTCTGTTGCTAAGGGAGACGTTTGTTAAATGATTTTGCCTCATTTTGCGACCTTTTATTGCCACGTTAAGTGAATCATGGTGGTTGTTAAGTCAGAAACATGGCTGTTTAGTGACCAAAGTTACAATGGCATTGAAAAAAGTGACTGATGACCATTTTTCACACTTAGCGACCATTTTCACACTTAGCGACTGTTGCAGCATCCTCATGGTCACGTGATCAAAATTTTGATGTTTGGCAACAGATTCGTATTTATGATGGTTTCAGTGTCCTGGGGTCATGTAATTGTTTTTTGTGACCTTTTGACAAAGTCAAATGGGGAAACCAGATTCACTTATGTTAACTTATCAGCTGCAGTTATTCACTTAAGAATAAGGTTGTATAATGGGCTTAGTGACCAAAGTTACAATGGCATTGAAAAAAGTGACTGATGACCATTTTTCACACTTAGCAACCATTTTCACACTTAGCGACCGTTGCAGCATTCTCATGGTCACGTGATCAAAATTTTGATGTTTGCCAACAGTTACAATTTATATTTGTAAATTGTAGTTATGTTGAAATAAAAAAAATATTACAATACTATTTTTGCGTGGTATGAAAATTTTTATTGCTCTGTATAAATTTTTTAATCAAGCCCCCCCCCCCCCCCCGTCAAAGGTGTCCCTCTTTACCAATCTGAAAATCTGGTCACCTTAAGTAAAACGTGCTGGTTAGCGCTTTTGCCAGCTGTCGAAAGAATTTTGAAAATATACGATCCTTTGAAATCCTACTTTCTATCACAGGATAAATGTCCTAGAATTTTAGAAGAGTTTTTTGAAAAAGAATTTTCAAAAATTTGGCTAGAGTTTGTACACAATCAAGCAGCTCTTTTTCAAAATACTATAAAACTTATTGAAGGTGACAAAATTTTGGTAATCGAAGTAGCAAATGAAATTAATAATTTAAATTTTCAGTATCAACAGCGCTTAGAAAATATTTTTATTCCGTTAACTATCCGTAATAGTATAAGCCAGCTAGAAGAACAAGGTGCAATAAATCGTGCAGATATCATGAATCACATTAAAAAGTTCTATAGTAACTGCATAGATTATTTAGAAGAGTGGACGGTACATTACAATGATATTGAACATTTTCATTGGGTTGCATTAAAACAAGAACTTAATTGGAATGATGTGCAAAAATCATTCGATCATATTACTCAAAATTTCCCAAATAGTAATATTTCTGAAAGTGATATTTTTGATGAAGTATCATTATTAAAAATATATATATTGATAAGGAAAAGGTTAAAACTTGGGCATCAGCAAAAATCACAATAGAGAACAAATGGTTAGAAATATTTCATCATTTTGAAACAAACCTTGTTCCATACAATAATAAACTAAAAATTGTGGAATACGCGTTGTCCTTACCAGGAACTAATGCTGCGACTGAACACGTTTTTTCTACGGTAAATAAAGTGTGGACATCAGAAAAATCACAATAAGTGTTGAGACTTTGAAAGCCATTTTATGTGTGAAATATAATTTAATAAATTCTTGTGAAAAATTTCATGACCTTTTAAACGACGACAGCAATCTACTAAAAAAAAATCACTCAAATGAGAAATATGCCAAAGAATAAAATAATACTGTACATAATTTTTGTAAATATATTTTATAAATATAAATGTAAATAAATGTATTATATTTGTAAATTGTAGTTATGTTGAAATAAAAAAAATATTACAATACTATTTTTGCGTTGTATGAAAATATTGTTGCTCCGTATAAAAATTTTAATGACCCCCACCCACCCCATCCCCGGTCAAAGGTGTCCCTCTTTACCAATCTGAAAATCTGGTCACTTTAGTCTAGTTTAATGAAAAAAGGACTAGAGGAGACATGATAGCAGTGTTCCAATATCTCAGGGTTTGCCACAAAGAAGAGGGAGTCTCCAAGGCACCTGAGGGTAGAACAAGAAGCAATGGGTGGAAACTAATCGAAGAGAGAAGCAACTTAGACCCGAGGAGACATTTCCTGACAGAACTATTAATCAGGGGAACAGCTTGTCTCCAGAAGTTGTGAGCGCTCTAACAGTCTTTAAGAAGAGATTGGACAACCATTTGTCTGAAGTGGTGTAGGGTTTCCTGCCTGAGCAGGGGGTTGGACTAGAAGGCCTCTACGGTCCCTTCCAACTCTGTTATTCTAGTCTATTCGTGAGGTTAACTCTTCAGAACCTTGGTTTAAAGGAGGGTACCTCCATTTGCCAGCAGGAGGCGCTGCTTGCCGGTATACTGTCACCGTTTGGCGAGGAAATGACCTAAGAGGAAGCCTCCGGCTGTGCAAACAAACAAGGGGGAAGGTTGTGGGGGGGGGAAACGCACCCGAGTCAGCAGCTGAGTTTTAGGAGTTGACGTCGGACCCCAAAGTGAGTGAAAAGCCAGGGCCTGCCTGCCGGTAGGACGCGCGGTGGCTGCTCGGGCCGGGTCAGCTGGGCGCTTTTGACGGTGCGGGGGGGGGGGGGGGGCGCCGGTGCCAATACACGAAGGATGCCCATCCTGCACTTGCACTCTATGTTTGAGCTGCTGCCTTTCCTGCTGCTGCTGCTGCTCTTTTTGGTGGTGGGCTTTTTTCTGATATACCTCCAACGACCCGAGCCGGACCCCAAAAAGGTTTAGGGGTCCCCGGGGCGTTTTCCCGCGGCAAGATGCCGGCGCGCTCCTGCTGACATCGGAGTCGTGAAAGGCGAAAGCAGGTAGGGGTCCTTCCGACTTCTCCTTCTCTCTTTCTTGGGTCTGCCTGCCAGAGAAATTCGGGGTGCGAGAAACCAATTTACCCACCCCCCTTCCCTTGATACACTGGCTTCCCTGTTGGAAAAACTGGGTTTAAAAGCCCAGGTAATCCTTGATTTAACCCCCCCAATGGAGTCCAAAATGTATGTTTGCTAAGTGACGTTAAGTGAATTTTGCCCCATTTTACCACCTTTCTTGCCACACTTCTTAAGCGAATCCCTGCTGTTGTTAAGTGAATCTGGTCCCGTCCCCCGCCCCTGTGACTTTGTCAGAAGATCTCAAAAGGTGATCATGTGATTCTGGGGCAGCAACCTTCATAAATATGAATCACTTGCCAAGCTATTTAATTTTGATCATGTGACAGTAGAAATGCTGCAATGTTTGTAAGTGTGAAAAATGCTCCTAAATTACTTTTTTTCAGTGCTGTTATAACTTTGAATGGTCACTAAATGAACTGTTGTAAGGACGGCCTGTAGAGCCATCCACCCACACTCAAAGTCATTGTGATTGCTTTGCTGGACTGGGTCAGCCAATGTTTTATGGGTAGGTATGAAAAAGAAATGAAGTGTTTCTCTGATTTTGCTCCTTTCCAAGGACTTGTTGAATATCTGTGTCATATCCTGGGCAACAATATTTAAGTGGTTTGCCTTTAGGTTTGTTTTTTTCCTTTACTCCAAAAATTATTTTCAGGAGTTGGAATAGAACCACATTCATCATATGTTTAATCTGTGTGGGCACCAATTTCAAATACATGATTCTAAGAGTGACTCGAAATGTTAAAATGAATAAATATGTATATATAACACAGCTGGGAAAATAATAAAAAGACATTAACATGAGGAGGAGGCAGGCACAGAATCAGGTCTGTCAGATCCTCAGGGATGATTCACACCCCGGTCAGCATTTTTTTATTTTCCTGCTATTGGGCAGGAGATATAGAAGCATAGCCAGCCAAATGAATAGGCTGAAAAAATAGCTTTTATCCATGGGCTGTCAGACTTCTGAACGCAACATAACATCACAATTTGGTTTAATATGATAGACTTGCAGGGCCAGCGCAACATGCAACATGTTCATGCAAATGTAATATAATATAATGTTACATACTTATAGGTATATGGGAATGTGTGTTACTTATTATTTATTTGAGTTTAAGGTAGGGGTGCGTTCCGGCAAAGACTACTGCTGGTTCGCTCAGGGGTGTGTCACACACGCGTGTGCATATGCAGAGTACAACTAAAATTGCTCTGTGCATGCGCAGAAGCAAAAAACAAGATGGTGGCGCCATAGGCACTGCTGGGAGAACCGGTTCAGGGGCATGGCTGCTGGTTCCAGCGACTCAGGCCGCCTAGCTACTACTGGTTCAGCCGAACCGGACCGAGCCGGTAAGAACTCACCATTGGTTTAGGAATTCTATTTCTTTCATTTTTTGAGTTATTGAGATGTATTCTGTGTTTCCTGGGGCGAGGGCGGGTGTGGGTGACTACACCAAGGAGGGGCTGATTCAATTTCATTGTACACATGTTGTGCATTGACAATAAAGTTTTGATTTAATTTGAGGTCTTCAAGGCTTTGTGAAAGGCCAATAGGGTTGGGGCCAGTCTGATCTCTGGAGGGATAATGTTCCAGAGGTCGGGCATCAGGCAACAGTAACTCTGGTTTCTATACATACATCAGAACAATAACAGAACATGTCTTTGTTATGTATAATTACTGACTCTAACAGCAGTAGAGATCAACTTGACTTTGCATTTGATAACTGCAGCTAGATTGTTGGTGGCGCAATATTGGAAGAAATAAGATTTGTTTACTAGTTAGGAATGGATATTGAAGATCACAAACTTAGCAAAGATGGCTAAAATAGTTGCATATCTCAAGGATAACTCAAATGAGAGATATAAACCAGACTGGGAAAAATGGACTGACTATATTCAAAATAATATGGGTCTAGGAAATTTCAGATAGTTTATGACTAAGATCAGAAACGATACAAATTATTTATAGTTAGCCTAGCAAGGAGGAGCTAATATGAATTCAAAGATGTTATTAACTTTCTACGTTTTCTCTTAAGTATATCTTAAACTGTTTTTGTTAAAGATTTATACCTTGTATTGGTTCTGGGAAGTCAGGGTGGGGGAAGGTTAGGGGCTTGGGGGGAGGGTGGGAGGGAGTGGAGTTTACTAAGCTGGAGGAGGGATGTTGGATGATTGTACATGTATACTGTTATTTTTTTTCTTTTTTAAGTATATTGAAATGGAATTATAAATACCATCAACACAAAAGGGATTTTGCTCAGATGCCGAAACACATTAAGTGAATCAGAGGAAGAGTGGGAAGTAGAGGAGAGAAGAAAGATAGGAAGAGAGGGATAGGAGGGAGGGTGAAAGGGGAAGATGAAGTGTATAAGGAGGAGTGGTAAAGGGAGAGAAGAGCAGGAGAAAGGAAGGGGAAGTAGAGTAGAAAATGATGGAGGGAAGTCAGGATATAGAAGAGTTGGAAGTAGAGGAGAGAAGAAGATAGGAAGAGAGGGATAGGAGAGAGGGGGAAGGGGGAAGATGAGGTGTATAAGGAGGAGTGGTAAGGGGAGAGAGTAGAAAGAGAAAAGAAGAGGAAATAGAGTAGTATGGAAGCGGAAATACACCAACGAAAGGAAGAGTGGGAAGCAGAAGGGAGAAGAAAAGTGGGAAGGGAGGGATAGGAGAGAGGGTAATGGGGGAAGATGAGGAGGTTGAGGATAAGGAGGAGTGGAATGTAGAGAGAGAAGAAGGAGAAAGGAAGGGGAAATAGAGTAGGAAAGGAAGAGGGAGGGAAGATAGGAAATAAGAGAGAGGTAGAAGAAAGAGGTGTAGGGAGAGTAGAAGAGCTAATAATGGGTGTTAATCTTTTTGGGGTGTTGAGGACAAGAGGAACTGATGTAATCGCTATTTAATACTATATGATATTGGCTATGTATAGTATACATGTGATTGTATGTTATGAAATTGAAATAAAAATATGAAAAAAAAGAACAATCACAGAACAATCAGCAGCCATACTGACTGCTGACTGCTGTGCAGAGAAGTAATTGCTCTTGAAACATAGCTAGATGTCCCATGCTCTGAAAGGTTGGTATGGCTGCTCTGGTATGTGTTGAAACTGACTTATCAGTTGGGAATTCTCCATGCAATAACAAAGCTGGCTGTGCTCTATTAATAGCATTGCTGTGTAATGACAGCAGTTGTCGTAAAAAGGGAGTTCTCATACCCTTAGTAAATTCATGGCGGTGTATATTGATTGACTGTACATCAGGGCTGTCAAACTCACCGCCCATGGGCCGGATGCATCACGTGCTGGCCACGCCCATGCCCAGTTTAGCGAAGGGGAGGGGGAAATCCTGATACATCACGTGACTCCGCTGTGATGATGCAAGTTTGACACCCCTGCTGTACATGGAGGCTGCTGTACCTCTGGCCAGTTCGCTCATTTTACACAGGTAAGTTTTTTATTTTATCTTTTGTTTGATTGATTGCCTGCCTTTTTATTCAAGCAGTACATCAACAACAGCTAGGTGTCACACTAGACTCTACACACCTAAACTTTGTAACAGTAAAGCAACAAATTGTTGTGAGAAAGACTGCCTTCTGTAAAGTAAAAAATGAAGCAAGCCCCAAATCCACTCAGCAGCTCAATTCAGGGCACTAGTTTGAAGATCTCCATGGTCCTGTCTCCTTATGCATTTCTTTATATATTGAGAAGTGACCCTTCATGGACTCTCAAAAATAGAGATATCCATAAAAATGCCTCAGTTACAGAAAGCTTTCTGAGACAGAAAGCTTTGGTGTCTCTTTGATTATATCTTGTTGCTTAAGGAAGATTTTAATTTCTCAAACCTTTGGATTTTTTAAACTTGTATCTGTTTTATCTTTGCTAAGGAATTCTTACGCTGCTATTCATCTATTTCAAATGATGACTTTTTAAAATTGTGGACTTTTTTGGGGGTGGGAGGAAGCCATTTGAAAAATGGTTTGTTTATCAGTAATTCAGTATAATTATATATGATTAATAATAGCTGTTATGAAGCATAAAAACTAGAAAATATTAACAACAGCGCTTTTTGAAATAATTGTTGTGTTTTGATGATACCATAATACTATACAAAAGCAGGCCTTTGACTGCGGCCTCCAACCATTTCTTTTTGGAATTGAGTTCACTGAATTAGGCCATAATTTGTTTCATTCATACTTTGAATACGTTCCATTTATCTAGGGTTCATGCAACATACTAAGCCAGAACTAAACCACCCATATTATGGCTTAGAGTAGTGTGTGTCTTCCTGTGCTAAAGTATCTCCCTATTTTTCTCAATTTACTGGTAGCAAACCTCTTGCAGTATTTTCTTATCGCATTACTGGAAATCAAGAGCGATCAAGTAGAGCATCACATACAATGAACCTGTGAACTCCTGGGCAAATCTGGGGGAGATTACATACTTTGTCTTTTTTAGACTTGCACAAGAAAATGCTTTTCCAGACAGAATACAGGTGTGATCTGAAAGACTTTCAGCTTTGCACATATCATTCTATCTCCAGCGGATGGCAGGAGTTTACTTTTCCCCAGTGCTTTGTTTCCTTGAAGGGGGGCTTGGTGGGCAAGGGGTAATCAGAGTTATAGATATGAAAAAGAGGAAATACTGGCTCACCTTTTTTCTCTCATTTTCTCTCTTCCTTTGGCCCAACTGCAAAAAGTCAGGGAACAGGGCCAGGCAAGGAATACTCCAGTTGTTCTACATTTGTCTTCAGTAGAAAGAGCTGTACATGTTCAATTAGTATGATTGTAGCAGAAATAAGTACATATATAGATTGCCTGTCAGCCTTTTGAGGGCGCTGACTCCAGCGTTCCCCCCTCTTAGCCAGACAGGCTGGAGCTGCTGAGATAGTTGCAGTTTTGCAGCTTCTAAAAGATTACACAGATCCATTTATTGTTTTAGGGAGTCATGATACCAGAATGATCAGGAATTCCTGATATCCTACCCTAACTCAAAAATGTTAAATGGGAAAGGCAGTGGTTAGGTAGCAGAAGAGATACAAGCAAGGATTCCATTAAGTTAAAGGAGAAGAATTCAAGACAAAGGAACATATTGATGGATGGATTTCAAGAATGGTACTTTACAAAGAATTGTTAACATTTGGGGAGGAAAAGTGAACAAATGAACAGACGAAATTGAACAAGGAAAGTGAAACAGAGATGCTGTAGTTATAGTTTATAGTCATAGTTTATTAATCTTGTATGCCACCCACTCCCGAAGGACTCTGGGTGGCTTACAATACAAAGGGGAAGGGAATAAATAAGACAAACAACAGTTTAAAATACACACAACATTCATAGTTACCGTGGGGCTGGATACTTCAACAGCCCCCCGGCCTGCCGGAACAGCCAGGACTTAGTGGTTTTACGGAAGGCCTGGAGGGTCGTAAGGGTCCGGATCTCCACGGAGAGCTCGTTCCAGAGGGTCGGAGCTGCAACAGAGAAGGCTCTCCCCCGGGGGGTCGCCAGCCGACATTGGCTGGCAGATGGAATCCGGAGAAGGCCTAGTCTGTGCGATCGAATCAGTCTTTGGAAGGTAATTGGCTGTAACTGGGGCTTAGAAATGTAGGGACCAAAAAGTAGAATACTCAGGATTCCCCAGTACTAGATGTTAACTGGGAAGTTAATAGTATATTAACACAACTGCTCTTCTTCTTTGAACATACCTTCCAACTTCTATTCTTTGAGTAGATTCCAGATCTCCAAAATGTTTTCCGTGGATTCTGTCATGTCTTGTCAACTCACTTTTGCATGACTGAGCAAAAACTGAGGAATTTTGATGACTGAGCAGTCTGCTTGGCCCTGGATTCAGAAACTGTATTTGGCTTACTGGAGTAGGGGAGCCAATGATGTTAGATTGTTTTGCACACTGAAGCATCTTATTTTCAAATAATAAGAGGAAGGCGAGATAGCTTTACAGGAACAGCAATTATTCAGTTGGAGTACTAGCTGCCTGTGTTGGAAGAGAATCTTCCCCAAGTTTGTTTTTTCTTCATTTGTTATCCAAGGGTTTTATTTCCTTTTATCAACTCTAGTAGTACTGTTTTTTCTCTTTGCACGGATTAGAGAGCCTATCTAGGGAAGAACCAATGCACAAATATCCCTGGTCCAAAGAAACACTCTATGATCTCACCTCTCTCCATAGGTCCTGCTAACTCAGCAGCTTCCCTGGCTTAATAGCACTTGAAAGAGGGAAAGGGATGGAGGAGACAAGCAAAGAGGACTATAAAATATATTCATTTGATTCAGAAGTTCAGCAGTTACTGAAAACAGCACTGAAAGGTTAGTAGCTCTTTCTCTATCCCCCCTCCCTTTTCCTTTCCATTTCTTCCATGGCCCCCAAGCACGCAATCCTTAGAGCTTATAAACAAACGAAGAGATTGTCTGCTGCCATGAAACTCTTCTGATTCCTTAAACTCTGCCCCAGAGGCTTTTTCTTCAGGAACTAAGGAGGGCACACGCATATGTAAGACTTTCTGCAGTTGCATCCAATTATTGACTAATATAATCCAAAATACACACTTGGTATTTATGTTATTGAACTATTGGACACTACTTCAGCACACCTGTAGGGCATGCAAGTAGGAAAAAACTGGCATGTCCAGTTCCTATTTTGCCCACTGAACGTTTTGGTGCATGTCTCCAAGTTCACTCGGAATGGTATTTTATGTGGCACTGCTGATGTAATTTCTGTCAAATGGATTTACATTTCTTTCGATCTAGAATTGAGTGTTGCCTTCTCTTCTGTAGATCCCAGCAGCGTGGATCTGGAGAAAGTGGCCAATATAATTGTGGACCAGTCTTTAAAAGATTGTGTATTCAGTAAAGAGGCAGGACGCATCTGTTATGCCATCACTCAGGTGAGAGACCGAATAGTCCTTCTGAGAATTAGTAAGAAGTTTAATGCCATTTTCCACATTCAACTATGGTATACTTTGGATTCTGTTTGTCAATCCTCAGCGTTGTTTCATGCCTATGAATGGGTGGAATGTTGTCCCCATTTCCAGTTTGAGATAGATTTGTATAAAGTAATATAATGAGATAGTAATAACAATACAATAATGCTATCCTCCCCTTATAATATGACATATACTATAATAATATAACACTACGCAGTGTAATTAATTCATTCCATATAAAGGAACCTGTAGGTGGCATTAAAGCAGGGTTCTGGGCATGCCTGTCATTCAGCAGCCATGCTTCCTTTCCACAGATGGAGCTTGGCTTGACCTGACCCACAGAACATGCTTGGCATCCAGCCCAGAGGAGAGGATAGAAGCTGAATCTATCCCTTCAACTACAACCCCTGACTTGGTGAGCAAAACTCATTAAATAACCCATTTAAGTTTTGCCTCCCTCCACATTTTGTGTCCCTAGAGGCTCCTGCTTCTTCAGGCACATTTTGTCTTCCTATGGATGGGGTTTGGACAGTGTGGGTGAGAGAGAGAAATGGAGGTAGAGCACAGATCTCCTTTCCAAGCCCAGTAGAACTGAAATAGCAAAAATCGGGCAGATTTCTAGTGTATTCAAGTACATGGGACAGAATTGCATTATAATATCAAATGTGTTTTGTCACTTGCTTTTCCTCACCACTATACAAATGCCTACGAGATAAAAATCCTGTGCTACCACCAATGTTCCCTCATGACTAGGAAGCAGATGTGCAAGATTATACAATATATAAGCCGAGGTGGCTCAGTGGTTAGAATGCAGTACTACAGGCTACTTCAGCTGATTGCTAGCTGCAGTTCAGCAGTTCAAATCTCACCGGCTCAAGGTTGACTCAGCCTTCCATCCTTCTGAGGTTGGTAAAATGAGGACCCAAATTGTTGGGGGCAATAGGCTGACTCTGCAAAACCACTTAGAGAGGGCGATAAAAGCACTGTGAAGCAGTATATAAGTCTAAGTGCTATTGCTATCTACTGGCTATGAGGAAGTTTATAGGAAATTTTGCTGGAGTAACTTTAACCTTTAATCTTCTTTTCCGGTCTCCTAATTTCACGACTTACAGGCATAGAAAAAATACTGGATTCTTCCTCTATGCCTGGGCCTATTAAGCTGGGAGATAGTCCAAGCAAACCAAGGAGAAAAACTTCAGAGGCCCTAATTGTACATGTCAGGTGCTTTCAAATTTCCGTTCCAAAAGGAATGGAGATGCATCTGGGTGCATGTCACTCTCTTTTGATAGCTGGGGATCACTAGTTCCCTTCACCATCCCTCATGACCCCTTTCTTGGTCTCTGTGTTTGCACACTGTCTGGGTCAGAGTTGTGCGCAACAACTGCTGCAATGGTGTCCATGTGAACAGTGTAAAGGGAACACGGACAGCGATTTCTTTTGATTGCATATAGCTTATATAGCTTTCCCTTGGGCTTAACAGCTTGATGTTTATCACAGGTGGAAAGCAAACAAACAGGCCAAAGTATCTTCCGGCGGTGCCTTCTCAACCGACTGCAGCAAGAGTATAAGGACCGTGATGAGTTACGAGCCCATTCCCTCCAAGCCTGGATCTGCTATGTCACTTTTATCTGCAATGTCTTTGACTACCTGAGGGTAAGGGGATCCTATTGAGAACACCCAAATGCCTCAGAGCAACATTCAGAGTTGGCCTGGTATTGATTCATGCCTAGTCCACAACACCACAACTGAGATCAGAATTTCAGTCATTAGTTGTTGCAACTGTAAGCCAAGGCATCATATGACCAGAGCCATTTTTTTTACACTTTTTGTTGTGATCTAAATCAGTGAAAAACATTGTGAGCTTTTTTTTTCTGCACTGCTTTTAGTTAAAAATACATTTACTTGCTTAGTGTGTTTTTTTAAAATCTCCAAGTGGTAATAAGAAGTTGAAGACGGGGGTGTGTGAGGGTTAAACATGCTTATGGATATGACAAGTCCACAATCTGTTAACAGGTCAATAATATGCCCATGATGGCATTGGTGAATCCTGTTTATGACTGCCTCTTCCGATTGGCACAGCCTGATAGTCTGCAGAAAGAGGAAGAGGTGAGTTTTCTTGGAACAAACCATGGATAACATGGACTCTGTTAATTCACAGCTTGGGTGAATTTAAAGAAAAGAGAAAGGTGGAATAAACATAAATGAAGAAAGTCTTATCTTATGTAGTGGAATTGGGGATTACATGCAAGGAAGTCAAGGTGTAAGGTAGTTATGAATCAAGGGGTTACAGTGTATGTTAGAAAGTATGAATTGGTATCAAGTAGATTGTTGTGGGGGCATATGAAAGAAGGGATCAATTCAGAGGTGGTATTCAGCAGGTTCTGACCAGTTCTGGAGAACCGGTAGCGGAAATTTTGAGTAGTTCAGAGAATCGGTAAATACCACTTCTGACTGGCCCCGCCCCCATCTATTCTCTGCCTCTCGAGTCCCAGCTGATCAGGAGGAAATGGGGATTTTGCAGTAACCTTCTGGAATGGGATGGGAAAGGAGATTTTATACTATCCTTCCCCTGCAATGGCCACCATGCCACGTTCACCAAGCCACGCCCACAGAACCGGTAGTAAAAAAAATTTTAATCCCACAACTGGATCAATTGGTTAGTGTCAGATGCATGTTACATTCCATTGAATTGGAATTCCAATGAAAAAATCAAAACTTTTGGATGCAATTGCAAAATATTTTGAATATATACTGTAACAAGAGTACTGAAAAGGTTATTGAACCTTTCAGAGTCCTAAGAAGGAATGAAAATGGGTATTGTTTAATGAGGGAGAATATGTTTAGAAGTACATACTTTAAGTATAAAACTATTCCTATATGCACCCGGAAAAGAAACAATTTGCCATAATCCTTGGCCGGAATAGCCACATCTGGATGGCACTACTAGCTTGAGGACAGGTGAGGTAGCCCTTGAACTGTGTTTATTTTTGTCAGTGGATAATGATCTGGAAGAGAAGCCTCAAGGACATGTGTGGTAATACATGTTGCTTTCTTGCCTTAAGGTGGACTGCCTGGTGCTGCAGCTGCATCGCATTGGTGAACAGCTGGAAAAGATGAACAGTCAGAGGATGGATGAGCTCTTTTCCCTTCTGCGTGATGGATTCCTTCTGCAGAAGGGTCTCAGCTCCCTGTCCCAATTGCTACTCCTGGAGATCATTGAGTTCCGGGCCACTGATTGGAAAATGACAGAAGCAGCCCAGAAGTATTATTACAGTGAGGTCACTGACTGAACACTTGAACCACCAGCAAAGCCTGCATTCGCACCATTTCCACCAGCAAACTTTACACCAAAGCTGCAACTTGTATAATGTTTTTTTAAATTATTATTCCTAAACCTTTTGTTATTGAACATGTGCCCTGCTCCTTTGTGCCAGGGAACTGCTGCCTAAAACTGAGGAGCTGAGAGAACACTTTAAAAAGGAAAAAAAGTAGCAGATACCTGGCCACTGCTGCTCCTGTTGTATTGCACTAAATACTGGCTTTTTATTATGTCCTTTTGCAGGCTGGGCTGGGATTTTACGCAGGGAGGTTTTCTCTCCCTTACTTTCAATTTAGCAATGTAAATGGCAGGTTTTAAAAACCAGCCTAGGAATCATTTCACATCAACTTAAAAAAATAGCAACTCATTCTGGCCTGTATTGGTAAGCTTTTGTTTCGTTTAATATTTGATAACTGGCTTCAGTTTATTCCTTTTTTGAAAAAGGAAAATAATTCTGTGATCAAAGCTCAAGTGTTATTTGCTTTTTTGTAACCAAGCTTTCTCCAATGGAACTATTAATCACTCTGGAATCCAAGCTGTGCCTAGACAAGACTAGTCTGAAATCAAAATGTTTTCTCCACAACTATAGGAAACTCGTCTCACAGGGAGAGGATAATATTGCATAATAAGGGAGATTTTGGTGGATAACCTTATCACTTCCAACCAGCATATAAAATGGCATAATCCAAGAAGGGCTACTTTGATAGTTAATCCTTACCTATTTAAATGCAAAATCTATCACAATACAAAAGGCTTATCTTAGGGGGGCGGGGGGAATGAGAAAAGAGACAGTTTTTCTCTCCCTTTTCCCCTTAAAGCAAAACAACCATGGTAATTAAACATGTAATTTAGGTTCCTTAAAGGCTACATTCAAGGGACAAATCTTTTTATTAACGTGGGTTTCTTCAACACAATGCCTTTCAGGTATGAATTTCAACTCTAAGGAAGTTCAAATCCAAAGCACCAGATTGTGGAAGTCCATCAGAGTATAGTATGCCCCAGGAAGCTACTGCCCAGCAATGCTTGACGCTTCAGGAGGATAGCTCTGGTTTCTAACTGACCCTCCAACAGCACTTTTTTTAAAAGAAAAAGAGTCTATGATTGGGTACTTTGATCTTTCTTCAAGTGTAGGAAAATACTATGCAAATATTTTCTGCTTGCAACCTTCAGCTTTCTTCCAAGCTAGGTCAGATTTTAGCTAAGGTGGCACCTTCTGCCACCAGAAGATGTAAAGCCACAGACTTTTACAAAGCCACAGCAGAATTAGTCCTTTTGGGGAATAGGTAACAATTCATTTTATAACATTTCTCTCCCACAATACTTTAAACCAATGTACTGTAAATTTATCTGAAAGAGACTTGGTTCTGTTTGGAACTTTTATAAAATATTTTACACTTCTGCCTCCATTCTTTTTATTATTATTATTCTAGACCAAATTAAATCAGGGAATAATCATTCAGCTAGAGGCATGAAATGACCTTTTATCAGACAGAAATGGTATCCTATATGGAATCAGCACCTGAAGTGCTGCTTATTCAATATTTAAGCCTGTCAGTTTATTCATTTTGTCTTTCTACATGATCATGAAGGTTTCTCCAAGAATACTATAGTTACAAAGAGTTTAACTGACAACTCATATATAGTGGTATGTCAACCTTACGTACTATTCTTTGGAAAGTAGTCAGTAGTTTTGCCATGGAAGCACTTGATATAAGGGTATCAGTATGTAGAACAACATTTATCAATTCACTAATTTTATAATCTTTTATCATTCTCAAAGCATCATATAACAACTCCTCACCCTGTTCTATATGTGGAAAAATTAAAGGACCAGAAAGTATCCAATTAATGCATGGTATGTTGCTGAATAGATACAAGTGGATTATGGGCTAATTCAATCATGGCAGAGGACAATCAAATTGTATTCCAAAGATAAATGGGTAAATTCCATTCCTAAGTAAGACACATCTGTATTTTTGCAAATCACATTAATAGGATTTCAGCAGAGTCACTTCATAAGTTTATGTCTCTTTACCACTATCAAGGAAAGAACAAAAGCTGACTAAAATTGTGAGGATATTTACTGTTCAAAGAGACAATAGGGTTGTGTACATATGAAATTGTGACAGAAATATGGGAAGTAATCAGAAAAGAATAACTGTTCTAAAGCTACGCCAGCAGATCTGAAAACTAGCATAATGCCTAGGAGGCTGGAAGTGGTCAGTTTACATTCCAATAGCAAATAAAGGGGATTTAACAGTTAAACAGCAAGTATTATACACTATATCTAATTTGATATGCTACAGAAATAACATTTAGGAACATTCAATAGAGTTCTACATGAAAAATAGATGCCAGATATTCAAGCTGCCTTAAGAAAAAGCCAAGGAATACAAGACATTATTCCTCATGTACTTTACATAACTGAGAAAGGCAAAGCATACTGAAAAGCAATTAGTATGTATTTCCCCTGATTAAAGAAAGGCCATTGATTCTGTGATTGTGTCAAGTTGTGCAAGGGGCTTAGAAAAATAGGAATCCCAGAACATTTCACTGTCCTCATGAGAAACCTATTCACAGATCAATAAGCCACAAAATGGTCATAACATGGTGAAACAGACACTCTAGATTGGCAAAAGAGCAAGGCAAATCTGTATATTCCTGTCTTATTTATTCAACCTATATGCCTATTTATTGAGGGACACTAGATTGGAAAATGCTATGTATGTTTTTAACACTAGAGGAAGAGACATAAATAACCTCCAATATGCTAATAAAACTATTCTGATTAGGAAAAATACAAAGGATCTACAAGCTCTAGCAATAAGGGTCAAGGAGAACAGTAAGAATCTGGAACCAAAATATAAAGAATTCCAAACTAAGGACAACAGATTATTATTATTTATTTTATTATTATTATTTGTCTTGTATGCCGCCCACTCCCGGAGGACTCCGGGCGGCTCACAAAAGACAAGGGAAAGGGGGGAACAAGACAAAGACAACATATTAAAAACAAAACCAACATTCACAATTTCTATGGAGGTAGATGCTTCTCAGCTCCCCCCAGCCTGCTGGAACAGCCAGGACTTGGTGGCTTTGCGGAAGGCCGGGAGGGTAGTAAGGATCCGGATCTCAACAGGGAGCTCTTTCCAGAGGGCCGGAGCTGCAACAGAGAAGGCTCTCCCCCGGGGAGTCGCCAGCCGACATTGGCTGGCAGATGGAATCCGGAGGAGACCCAACCTGTGCGATCTAATTGGTCTGAGAGAGGTAATCGGCAGGAGGCGGTCTCTCAGGTACCCAGGTCCGATGCCATGTAGGGCTTTATAGGTATCGATTTTATAGGGGTCGATCTCTGCCCTCCGACCAACAACGACTGCGACCTGTCCGAGAGGTAGGAGGAGAACCACCGCAAAACGGTGCCTCCCACCCCCACCTCTCGCAACCGTCGCAGAAGGATACCATGGTCGATGGTATCGAAGGCCGCTGAGAGGTCAAGAAGCACAAGGATAGAGGGGTGACCCCTATCCCTGGCCCGCCAGAGATCATCGATCAGCGCGACCAAAGCAGTTTCCGTGCTGTAACCAGGCCTGAATCCCGACTGAAAAGAGTCTAGATAATCGGCTTCATCCAAGGACCGTCGGAGTTGCGAGGCCACCACTTTCTCAACAACCTTCCCTACAAAGGGAAGGTTGGAGACTGGACGATAGTTGCTCAAGATGGATGGGTCCAAAGACGATTTCTTCAGGAGGGGTCTCACCACCGCATCCTTTAGGAGGGGTGGGAAGATTCCCTCCCGGAGAGAGGTGTTCACAATCGTCTGGATCCAGCCGCGTGTCACCTCCCTGCTGGTCGAGACCAGCCAGATTAAACAATCAACCTTAGAACTGAGATAAGGAAGGTATCTTCTGCCTTTTAGGCTCAGCCAAATTAATAAACAAAAAATAAGAAATAGGTTGTAGACTAGAGCAAGCTATGAAGATACTGGACAAAATATTCAGATGCTGTGATGTGTCAATACTTACAGAATAGTGCAGCAATGCTATTCCCTGTGACTTCAGGGAGGATGAAAGGAAACGAAGTAGTAGAACACCAAAATGGATCATTGAATAAATCAACCCAGAGTTTTCATATGAAGCACACATGATCACAATCAAATAATCCTAGTTTGGACAAATTATGCAAAAACCTAGTTCTGGAGAAGATTCTAATGCTGGAAAAGATGGAAGGACGGAGAAAACAACCACCACTCAGCAAAGTCCACTTAGTTGCAGTGATAGTGAATGTATTGCGGGAAAATCTGAAGAACCAGGTTAGGAACAAATCAATAGGGGGAAAATTTATGCGCCACCAAGAACTGAAACTAACTGGATGGCACATATTTAATTAATTACACAGGAAATGCTAGCCTGCAGGAAAAGGTTAGGCAGCAACATATTTATAGTAACAATTATATATGCTTTTTCCACTATGAATACTTACAATGCAACTCCTCAGATGATGACCATCTGGCCCTATTAAATGATTCATGGAGAACACTTCATCCTTCATCTAGATCAGGGGTGTCAAACTTGGGGCTTGTGGGCTGGATGCCCCATGCACTGGCCACCCCACCCCCATTTTAGCGAAGGGGGAAAAAGTTGTGATGTCATGTGATGATGTGAATTTGACACTCCTGACCTAGATTCTCCAAGAAAAGAATTGCCTCAGAATTTTTAAACTTGGCTCCCCATTCTCCAAATTAACTTATCATTGATAAGTCAGAACACAATTGTCATATCCTTATTAGCTAGTAGAGAAGATGGGAGGATTCTATACTTAAAAAAACCTAGAAACTCAGCATCTTCCAATTTTTGAGGACTAAATTTGATAATTCCAAGATATCCCATAAAGGCACATTTCTGTTTGCCATTTTTAATTCAAGGAAAACAATATACTTTTGGCGTAAGAGCTGAAGTTTTCTTTTACGGGAATGGGGATTTACCACTTCAGGCGGCCACCTATTACACTGCTTGACCATGGAACAAAGTTATGTCCAACCTTGAGAGAGATTTCTGGGGTTATGAATGTATAAGAAACTTATTTCTGGGATCTGGTGACTGATTTTTACCAGAGGTAAATTATTTCCTCCCAAATACTATTCTAAGCTCCATCTATCCAATTCTGTGGCTAATAATACTTTAAATTCAGTTTGATAATTTATCTCCAGGTATCGCTGATGCTGCTGAAGCCACTCAGATGCAGATGAAAAAATCCAATCACCCCCCTAAATGAGGCCAAAAATATTATTGCCTAAAAATCAAAAATCTCATAATTTATTATTTTCTTCTAAAGAAGTTCATTATTGCTGTAATTCCTACACTTGGTTCAAGTCTCATGTGTTATATATATTTTATTAATAAATAGAAATATTAAAATGTTTGGCATTCTTGCTTGCTGTGTTTCCCCGAAAATATGACATGTCTTCATAATACAGCCATGCCACATTTTTCTAGTGTGCAAAAAATATAAGCCCCTCCTGCATATAAGCCCCCTGGACAACCCCCCCACCTGCGGCCAAGTAGAGTGCCGCTCACCAACCTAGCAGTATCCCGAAGGTGCCAAGCCGTGGGAATCTGGGGGAGGCAAAGGTGATCGCGTTGCTTGGTGTTTTTGGGACACTGCTAGGTTGGTGAGCAGTGCTGTGCCCAGCTGAAGATGGGGGTTGCTGGGCGGCTGCTCTCTTGCAAGCAGGCTCCTAAAGAGCTGGGCGCAGCCTCATGGGAGAATGGCTGTGTTGTGCTGTTGCAGCAGCACAACACAACAGCCATGAAGCAACCATTCACGAGCAGCCACCCGGCAAACCCCCTTTGTAGCCAGACACAGCGACATTCACTGACCATGGGGTATTGCCAAGCCGCCCGGCTCCCATGGCTTGGTGCCTTCCAAATGCCAGTGAATGGCACTCTAAACAGCTGGAGAGGGGGGTTGCGCGAGTGGCTGTTCCACTCTCGCTCACCCACCTCCCAATGCACGGCTCAGCTCTCATTACGGGAGCCAGGGCACCTCCGCCGGCATTCCAGCCTGGCTTTTTCCGCGGCTTTCAACCCGAGTCTTTTGGCAGTGGCTGCGCTGGGCGCACGCTCTAAGGTTGTATGCTCTGCAGGCAGCTGGCCCACAACCATAGAGCGTGCGCCCAGAGCGGCTACTGCCGAAAGACTCGAGTTGGAAGCCGTGGAAAAAGCCAGGCTGGGATGGCAGCGGTGGCGGCGGTGGCGCCCTGGCTCCGTAATGAGAGCTGGGCCATGCATTGTGAGGCTGTGAGGCAGGTGAACGAGAGCAGAACAGCCACTCGCGCAACCCCCCATCTCCAGCTGTGCAGAGCGCCATTCATTGGCATTTGGAAGGCTCCAAGCCACTGTGCCCGGCTCTTGGGGAGCCCGCACGCAAGAGAGCAGCCGCCCGGCAACCCCAAAACAATAAACCCTCCCCACATAATAAAGCCCAAGCCATATTTTGTAGGTAAAAAGAAAAGAAGACCCTGTCATATTTTCGGGGAAACAGGGTACCTCCAGAAGGTATCAGCAAGCTTGAAACATTTCAATCAAGTAGAATTTGTGTGTTATAGATAAGGGGCTTATAATTTAAAATTAGTACTTGTTATTTAAATAGAAATGAGGTAGAATAAGCTATAAAGTAATTTTTATACTGGATTCAGAGAAGACCCCCCACCTATATTTTAAGGATAAAAATTGTATCATTTATTTTTGCCAATAAGATAACATACAATATATGTAAACAGAGACAAATATTCATTCTACTGATCTGTCATTCATGTTATTTTCCGCAAAAACTTACAATATTAAGGTTTTTCTTCACCAGATATACAGGGACAAATCGGAAAGAAGTTTGCATTTTTACTATTTTTCAGCTCTGATCGCTTTCAATCACTTGCTTGTTTGGAAATTGATGAACACAAGCATTGGAAATAAACAATGATTTGTATTGATGATATCACTTGAGCCATGACATACTCAAAACTGGTCTCTCTCTGAGCTTTGTAAAGGGGGACACTGATTTTTTTCAGCTCATATTCTTTGATGAGAGTTGATTGAGAAGCAGGCAATTTTCTGCTCAGACTAGTGCTTTGCAAAGAAAAGCACATGGAATGAAAACAACAAAACATTGTCTTTTCTGGCAGCAAAAGCCTTAAGTCATCAAGCACTGGATCCAACAACACATTCTTTACCCCCAACGATAATGAGCAAAGGCTCGGTTAGCTTCTGCCATTTTGTGCAACTCATGTTTTTTTTTAATCACGTTGCCGTTATTGTTGGAGGCTTCCAGCAGCTCATTTGAGAGCTTTTCAGGCATTAATGTTCGCCTATGCTTGTTTTCTCTGCATTCTGTAATCATCCACTTCATGGCTAAGAATCTCCGCCGACTGATCTTTAAAGGAGTTGGTACCTGAAAAAAGCAAAAGGTGGGGTTCAATATACTTTATCATAGCATGCTAATGAAATTTACAACAAACCTACATCTTTGTCTTCAAAAAAATGTTGAAATCAAGAGTTTTGTTACAAAAACTATTCAATGTTGTGTGAATATTTTGCATGTGTAATGGCTTGCTTTTGGTGTATGCCACCCAGAGTCACATTCTTTTGATGTACGCCACCTAGATACAAAACATGCAGAGCAATAGGGTGGCCCTATAAATCAGTGCAACAATTCTGGGATCTCCACTTAGAACTAAAGTGGATGAAGGCTGTTTTCCGCAATGTTATGAACTCTTCAAAATGCAAGAGGAAATTCTCAGAAATGTTTTCCCTTATATATAAATATGCAGAAATGTATGCAAGAATCCAGGTCCACTGAAGATGACGCCATGCAATTTTAAAGCAACTCAAAAGAAAAAAAAATGCAAACAAACTTTTGTCTCAATAAAATTCAATAAACGCACGTAGCAGGCTTTTTCTGACAGCAGCAAACCTGCCAATCCATAGATGGAAACAGAAGTATCTTGAATCCCAATGGAAACATGACTTTTTATACTATTGATCTATTATAATTTCATATTTAAGTTACAAACCATGCAAACCCAACTGGGTTGAGTTGGAGGAAATTAGATGTGCCTGATACCAGGGTGTTAGTTCTTTAAAGGACTCATTACCTATTTTATAAGCCATCATATTGCTTGGTTTTGGCTTGGCTGGATAGGTGATTGTGATTTATAATCTAGTATTTATAACTATGTATTACGTGCAAAGTTGGTCATTGTGGCACAGTCACTAAACAACGGTTTTAAAAACTCAATGCATTCCGTTAACTCGGCATTCTCTATTTATAACTTACCTGATACTTTTTACCTCCTCTTATGATACCTGCAAGCCCAATTACAGGTTGACAGTTTTCAATTGCTTGATGGAAGATTTTGTAAGGGTTGCACTCAATTTTTTCTTTCATTTCCTCATCTGCTTCATGATATTTCGCAAGTTGCTTCCTCTTAATGGCCTCTAAAGTCTTAATCCCCCCCAAAAAAGTAAAGGAAGGATTGCTCACTCAGCAATATGATTTATTCAACATGGAACTAATTTCAATATGCAGATGGACACTAATCACTGTTACATCACTACATTTTGTTTTACATAGGGTATGCAACTTACAAATCCATGACATTTGAGAAAGATTCAAAGAGCAAAACCCCAACCTCTCCTTGGCTACTAGATGTAATAAAGAATTTCTCAATTCTCAAAGCTATTGATTTCTAAAATAATACTGTCTATCAGCAGGGTCTTAGAAAGCATAATTATAAATTAGAATGAATATGGTGACACAGATGCATACATGTATATGTTTGCTTTAGCTAATTATATACACTGTACTATTGTACAGTACATTCTATGTTTTTCTGTATTTTTTTTACTTACTTTTTAAGCATGTTATGGCTTTTTTGATAATGTACTGTATCTTTTTTTGTGACTTTTGTCTTTTTGTTTTCCTGTTATCTTTTAAAAGCAATAAAAGTTACAAGAAAAGAAAATTAAAAAGGCTTTAGAAAAATTCCAAACCTGCTTCTACAATAATTCTGAAAGGCAGGTTTAAAAATACGGTGCATAAAGACAGACCTACATATAATTTATTATTCTTTTGACATTTGATAAGCAAACTGAGGAAATAACTGAATATGCAATAGATTGTTAAAATAAGGGTAAGCACTTTTTAATATAACCATAAAATAGGGATATTATGCCCTTCCCATATGGGCAATAATCAAGGAAAGGTATGTGAAACATGAATTGTACCTGATTCATGATGGTACGGGCCAAAAGTTTATCACCTCCTTTCATCATCATGTTAATAAATCTGCTGTAATGACAAAACAGAAATGTTTTGAAACCATCCGTTTAATGAAGTTTGAAGTTATGATGAAAAAAGTGACTTGTCCTCAGACTGATAACTGTTGCACCACCCCTCCCCTCCAATCACATAAACAAAATTCAGGCACTTAGCAACCACTATGTATTTATTATAGTTACAGTGCTCCAGAGCACTGTTTGATCACTATTTCCAATGTTCCCACCTGGCTTCAACGTGGAAATCTGGTTTCACTTAATGAACAATGTGGTGCATTTAAAAACTGCAATGGTTTGCTTAATCACCATGGCCAAAAGGTCATAAATCAGGTGCAGTTCACTTAACAACCTCCTTCCTCTGCAATGGAAATTCTGGTCATGTTAAGGACTACCTGTAGTACTCAGTCATCTAAGTAATATTCTATAACATAAAACTTTCATAATTAAGTAACTAAAATTCTCCAACTTATAGATATTATTTGAAAACTTAAACAAAAAATTGGATGGATCAATAATGGCTGTGCAAACTCAATATAATATTCAAAAGTAGGAAATAACAGTTGGATTGATTTGCAACTCAATGAATTGTAATCTGATTTGGAACCTGAGCTGCTGCTGTCAGATGTGAAAAAGAAAGCACTTGGTTTGGAAAATGCACATCTGCCACAAAAGATTAAAAGGAATATGAATATTAAAAATACTAAAATAATGGAATTGATGAAGGATGGACTGGACTTTCTTGGCAAGAGAAGTGTTGTGTTTTTAAGGAGAATTTTTCAACAGTGAATGTTGCAGACACATTTACAACAGACTAATGAACTTTGGAAATGAGATGCAATTGTTGGGAAAGTTCCCAATTAAAAACCTGAGGAAAAGTTTCAATATAAAGAACCAAATGGGCATATCTGATCCTGGACAATCAGAGATAATGACTGGGGTAATTTGTGGTAAATAAAAAACTGTTGTAAGCTTTCTACAAGTAATTTACAGGAAACAGACTATTAACAGAAGCCCCTGAATTCTAACTTTCTATTGTTTAACTTGTTAACTATTTTTTCTTTCAAATACATAAAGTACGACAGGTCAATTGGTTGCAAATAGATGCAGAAGCTTATAACTTTTGGACTTGCTGCAAACAATCTGTCAGTATTTAATTAGGGACGTTTTTGTTTTTTGATGTTTTATTTCACTTTGTTAATGTTCTTGTTGTTTTGTTTTGATAATTCAATTTTCTTTTGAATTATGTAATATATTTTGAATAAATTATTAAACTATAAATTATGTTTTATTCTTTAATCATTTTCCTGCACCATTTTTTAATTTCAGTTTGTACTAGTTTTACCATTATAAATGTAATCTTTAATAAAATTAGTATTAAAATGATTTTAAAAAACCAAACCTTATCCCGGGATCATAAAACACAGAACTGGTGATGCTGGATTCGGTGGCTTTTACCGGCTGGATTGTTTTCAACTGCCGTTCATTTTTTTCCTCCTCTGACATTTTCTCTGGAGATTTACGATAACTTTCTTTATTCACTTCTGGATCAATATATGTAGGATTGTATCGGGTCCATCTGACTTGAGTCAGCCTACAAAGGATTTGATGAGCAAAAAACGATTGTCAACACCAATATTTTCAACTTCCAGCACATGAAAATCTAGAAGGCTGCATATAGCCTTCCTTTCTCACGTGCAAGTCTCCCTGGTCCAGTCTCTCGGGTGCAACGCCCAAAGCTAGCCCGAACAAAGCGAGCAGAAATAAACCCAGTTGGTCCCGATGACTTTAGACGTTGCATGCAACTTGGCTGACCTTGAAAAGCTTAAAAGGGGAAAGAAGCCACGCCAACTGCTTGCACAACATTGCGTGATTGTGGCCACGTAGGAGACGAGGGTAATTTAATTTTAATTTCACAGAAGGCATTTGAGGATTTCCTCCCACCGTTTCTATGCACGTTCCCGCCTGGCATACATGGCTGCTTGGAGGAGCCATAATGCTTAAGGGCGATTCTAGTTAGGGAACCAACATTAAATCCAACCCCCCTTTCTCTATTGCATGGCGTCGTTTCAAGCCTTTCCCTTTCTTTGCTGCTCCTCCCTTCCTTACCCGGGTAGCCAGAGCTTCCGAGAGCCACGGAACTGCCGGACCAGGCGCCCCGCTTTCTCCACCACGGGGGACGCCATCTTTCTTCAGGACCTCGTCGAGGGCTGTCCAAAGGACCGCCTGGAAGGGGAGGAGCGCCGTTGCTGTGGAAACGGCCTTCTGGGGACTTTCCCCGCCCTCCCCCCCCCCATTCCATGAGCCCATCAACTGAGGCGGGCGATTCCTTCTTCGCTTTTTAAATTTTATTTTATTTTATTTCATCAAGCATGTATTAGATAACATATATAAGTATAGACATGATTATGAATACATGAAATGAATACAAATACAAGGGAATATTAGGACAGGGACGGTAGGCAGGCTGGTGGGCTTATGCAGGCCCCTTTCAGTAACAGACCTCTTAGGAATGGGGTGAGGTCGACAGTAGACAGTCTAAGGTTAAAGTTTTAGGGGTTTGGGGAAGAAACCACAGAGTCAGGTAGTGCATTCCAGGCGTTGACCACTCTGTTGCTGAAGTCGTATTTTCTGCAATCGAGTTTGGAGCGGTTCACCTTAAGTTTGCATCTATTGTGTGCTCGTGTATTGTTGTGGTTGAAGTTGAAGTAGTCATTGACAGGAAGCACGTGGTAGCGGATAATTTTGTGTACTACCCTTAGGTCAGACCAAAAGTGTGGCGTAGTTCTAAGTTGTCTAAGCCCAAAATTTAAAGCCTGGTGGCATTAAGTATTCTTTGCCGGCAGCGGAGTGGAGGACTCTTCTCAGGAAATATCTTTGGACTCGCTCAATTGTATTAATGTCTGATAGGCAGTGCGGGTTCCAGACAGATGAGCTGTATTCGAGAATAGGTTTAGCAAATGTTTTGTATGCTCTGGTTAACACTGCAATATTACCAGAGAAGAAGCTACACAAGATTAGGTTAACAACTCTTAATGCCTTTTTGGCAATGTTATTACAATGGGCTCTGGAATTTAGATTATTAGATATGAGTACTACAAGTTCCTTAACATGCTTAAGCAAGAGGGCTATCTCTGCTGAGACATCCGGATATGCTATCGTTCCCTTCTTGGTGTATCTGTAAAAAAGTGCAACAACAAGTTTTACTTGCTTGTGTAATCGTCTCAATTTCTTGCTGAGGTAGTGAGTGGACATCCTTCCAATCCTGGCCAAGTACTCCTCGCTTTTTCAAGTGGTAGAAACAACGCGCTGGTTGGCACAATAAGTCAAGGATGAGACATTAAAAAATGGGGCTAATAGTAGCTGCGTCCAAAAAATACTCATCGCCAAAAGAAGCGGTTCTAAGGAAAACGCAACTGAGCAAGTCGGCTGGGATAGAACTTGGAACTACAGCTCCCAAAATGCCACTGGCGGGAGTTGTCTCCCTCACTTCTTTGGAAGATGCAGTACTGTGGGAGGCTGGGCCACACTAGGAATAGCAATAGTAATAGCAGTTAGACTTATATACCGCTTCATAGGGCTTTCAGCCCTCTCTAAGCAGTTTACCGAGTCAGCATATTGCCCCCAACAACAATCCGGGTCCTCATTTTACCCACCTCGGGAGGATGGAAGGCTGAGTCAACCCTGAGCAGGTGAGATTTGAACAGCCGAACCGCAGAACTGCAGTTAGCTGAAGTAGCCTGCAGTGCTGCATTTAACCACTGCGCCACCTCGGCTCTAAAGACTCATCCTTGCTAGTTTGTGATAGTTTGCCCTATGGTTGCAAGAAGATCCCTCTGGAAAACTACAGCCCGTGCAAAATGTGTTTTGTAAGCCCCCTCTTATCTGTTTTGGATCAACAAACTATGTTGTAGTTGGTGTGCACAGGGTATTTATTCCAGGGGAAAGTGAAGACTGTGTGCTTTTGTCCATCACTGAAGGACTGGGGAAAGAGTACAGAAAAGAGCAAATAAATAAATAAATGAAAGAGAAAAATCTTGAACATAGAATGTTCACAAAACTTGGTTCTTATTTTTAGTTTTAGGAGTAGAAAACGGGAATATGAAATGTTCCTTTCTGCTTAAAATTAAGAATTTGGAGTCATCCAATAATGGCTAAGACACTGAACTTGTTGATCAGAAAGGTCGGCAATTCAGGGGTTTGAATCCCAACTCCTGGTAGCGGAGTGAGTTCCCGTTACTTGTCCCAGCTTCTGCCAACCTAGCAATTCGAAAGCACGTAAAAATGTGAGTAGAAAAATAGGAACCACCTTTGGTGGGAAGGTAACAGCATTCTGTGTGCCTTCGGTGTTTAGTCATGCTGACCACATGACCACATGATCTTCGGACAGCACTGGCTCTTTAGCTTTGAAATGGAGATGAGCACTGCTCCCTAGAGTTGGAAACAACTAGCACATATGTGCGAGGGGAATCTGTACCTTTATCTTAACAAATTTGAAAGGCGATTCAGGAAAAGAAAAGACTTCACATGATAAGCTATAGACTTATGGAGTTCATTGCTATAGTACAAGCTAACCCTGCACTAGTGGGAATACGCTAGGAAGAAGAAGATGACTACAGTACAAGCTGAGGTGTGTTAATCCCTTAGTTCAGATGGCTTTAAATATGAATTAGTCATGGGAGAGTATCATTGGCTAATATAGAAGAAAACTGGGGAAGGCAGTTGAAGTCCATCTCAGAGCCTGTTCAAATTCACATCCTTCCTTCTTCCCTTAGGGCTATTTGTCCCATAGAAACAATTGATTTTTTAAAAAGTTTTTTTTTATTGAACAATTATATTATTTTAATATGAATTGGAAAGATGTGTACCTGGAAAAACAGACTGTTACAAACAAAAGAACGTAAGTATTGGCTGTCATAACTGAATATAGCTTGTGCTGTTTAAGGGGTATTAGTCTAGGAATTAAATACTGTTTCTTTAAGGGACTGCCTCTCCGGTAATAGTCTTGCCTTCTGGGAAATGTGGTTTTATGTCACGTGATCACACCTGTGTTTTTGATTGGCTACTGGGAGTTTACTAGATAGTGCAGCTCAAACCCCGGGCATAGTGCAACGTGCTTTTCTCACCATGGTAGTAATTCTACCGTGTTTTTTTCTTCACTATATTACATAAATAGGACAAATTAAGATCAATTCGAAAGAATCTCTTCTGACTCTAAGTGACTGATTTGAGAATGCCTGATAATAAATCTGATCTGCTTGAACCTTTGCGCAAAGTTTAACTGTCTGAGAAGAGCGATCCACTTGGACCAGAACAGTGAAAAAATGGTATTTTTGCAACCAAACTTCGTTTGAGTAAGAAGAAAACTAAACTTCTCCTTGCTAAAGAAAGACTGTTTTTGTGTGAGGAGTGTAAAGCCTCTCTGTGCAAAGAACAGATTCAGTAAATCAAAGTGGAGGATTAATTTCCTCTTTTTGCCCAAATAAGCGAAAGCCTTACTGCTTAACTGATTGTAAAAGCCTCATGGAAAGGTTTCTATGGAAACTTAATTTGCATGATAAAAACAGCTCCTACAACCTAGCCATCTCAATCTGCATGTTAAAGCCAGCTCCTATAGGAAGCTTTTTGCATCTGAATTCCTTACAGGCAACACCTTCAAAGTTAACAATATAAAACAGAGCCCCCAGTCCAATGTTGTCTTGATTTTCGTTTGCTAAACTGGCGACGCAAAATCCTTTGGAGGTTTACAGAGTATCCACAGTCCAAGTTGAAATCCCAATCAAGGGAATTCAGTATCGGAAGGCTGGCTTGCAATCCTCATTAAAAACAAAAACAAAAAAAAGCCCGCCCTTGCCAGTTACTCCAAACATTAGTCACAAACAGCACCCTCTGGTGGCTCCTCTACAAACTTGAAACCAGTATTTCAAGCCAAACACATGCAGTGCACCCTAGCGACCAAAAGGTGAACTGCACCTGCATCTCCCAAAGCTTGCAACACACCCTAGTAGCCAAGAAGTGGAGCACGCCCACATCTTTCAAAGCTTGCAACGCACCCTAGTGACCAAAAGTGCAAATTTCACTGAACATTCACAATACATTCAGGAAATTTCCTGTACTTACCCTAAGTCATGGAATCTTCTCCAGCCACCCCTACTCTTACATGCTTTACTTGTCGGAGCCAACGGGAAGCCATTGGTCCTGATCCCACCAAATCCATGGGGTACACCTTCCCATCTCCCCCTGCATACGACACCGGTGCAGAATGGCAACCTTGGTGGTGGAAGGTGGACTTGGCAACTAGCAGGCCACAGAAGTTCTCTGACAGGCCAGGCAAAGATTATTTGGAATGGAACCGTACCTTCTCACATATCGTCCATGCCAAAGGGTTGGAGCCTCAGGAGGAGATCATACATATGAAAGCTTGGCTAGGACCAAATTCTGCACAATTAGTAATACAAATCTACTCCATTTATTTAGATGATCCAGTCAGCGCCCTTAAAGTAGCTTGGGAAGAACTTGATCAATGGTATGGTGCACCTACGTTCATAGAGGCCATACTCTTGGACCAGGTCAGTGATTTCCCTGACATCAGTCTACATCACCCTGACCAGTTATGAATATTCTCTATCCTCCTTAAGCAACTACGGGTAGCTCAACAGGATCCCATCCTGAAGGGACTGACATGTCTTGACCACTACAACATGCAGAAGCCTATCATTCGAAAGCTACCAGGACAGTTAATTGAAGAATGGCTCAAACTATCTGATGTTTACAGGGCAAATAATCTAGACAGAAACCCTCCCTTTGCTGCTCTCGCAGAATTTGTTGCCCACCAAACAAAGCTATACAACGACTTTTGAAATCGAGGCCTTAGAGAAAAAAGGTTCCCAATTGCCAAAAAGACCATTCAGAACTCTGGTTCAACCAAGAGTCCAGGGCAAAATGTTTATGTATCTGTACATAAAACACTCCACCATGAACAACTCAGATGTGCAATTGTCAAGGAGAGTTCAACTCCAAAAAAACAATAAAAACCCATTCTGTCCACTTCACAAGTCCTCACATGCTCTGAACAAGTGCAGAGAATTTGGAAAGAAGTCCCTGGAGGAAAGGAAAGCTCTAATTAGGGAGTACAAAGTCTGCTACAAGTGTTGCGAGTCTACGGAACACATGGCCAAACCTGTACAGCTAAGGTGCAATGTCACATCTGCAAGAGTAACAGACACCCAGGTGCCCTAAATCCAAATTCTGAGATGACATAACATCCGACTGCTGACCCTCCTCCGAACAATAAGTCTCCACACAACACCAAAGCGTACCCAGAAGCTGCCACAAATGTCAGCTGCACCTCAGTATGTGGTGCTTCTCCATCACCTCGCACATGCCACCAGCTCTGCCTAACTAAAGTCTACCCAGCTACACGCCCAGAAGAAGCCGTGAAATGTATGTAATAGTAGACTCACAAAGCAATCAACTGTTAGCCAGGTCAGCATTCTTCGACCTCTTTGACATCCAAAGCACAGAGACATACTTCACGATATCAATGTGCACTGGCACCCAGCACACTGCGGGGAGGAAAGTTGATGGACTGCATATAATCATTGGATGGGAGTGCACAGTTCCCACTGCCGCCATTGCTAGAATGGGATGCTCTACCAGATGATTGCAGTCAGATTGCAACACCAGAGTTAGCAAGCATCATACCTCACCTGAGGCACCTGGCTAATCACTTTACTGCCCTAGATCCTAAAGCTAAAATCATGCTTTTGCTGGGAGCAAACGCCTCCAAAGCTTTTGGCCCCCCTGGAGTGGTCAAAGGCCGAATGGGTTCCCCATTCACTCTCAAGACAGGACTCGGGGGGGGGGGGAGGATCTGATGTTGCGACGGTATGACGTGCGATCTCGGAGCAAAAGTTGACACTTTTGCCTCTGGACTGTCCATTCGGACCTAAACCATCCCGAAGAGACGGTGACAGGGAAGAGTACGTCTTGCTGATCTCAGGGACACCACAAAGGCCCTGATTGATCCAAGAGAAACTCTTCTTGCTGGCAACAATAAGCACAGCCTCAAGCTGCTGAAGTCAGGACAGCTCTGCAATGGGAGGAAAGCGGAAATAGGGAGTGTGTCCATTTGGTGAGGAAATCTTATTTTTATAAAAGAGTGCGAAAAAAGATTGAAGTTAAATTAAACTGGTTAAGAAAAGGAAATAAGCGGCGAAATTAAGCATTATTGGACAGTGTGTTATTTTTTATTTTTTTTCTATGGATGGAAGTTTTATAAACATTTTTTACTTTTTAAAGTGAAAGTATCAGATTTTCTTCTTCTATTTCTTTTTTTACCTATGGATTAAGTCTTTTCCTTTATTTCCTCAATACTGGTTGGGATGGATTTTTTCTTTTTATTTTGTTTCATTTAAGAATTTTGTTTCTTCTAAGCCTGAAACGTAAGGAAAATATAAAAGGAATATAAATGTTGAATGTTGAAAGTTGATTTTATTTTTATGCCGCCCTTTTGAATTTGAATTTACAATTCAAGGGAGGGGGAAACAAACAAAGTTACAAAATATAAAGATCATACACAGTTAAAAAACACAACAATCATACCATTCGAAGTGGGGCTGCAAGTCTTTAGCCCCAGGCCTGTCGGAACAGCCAGATTTTAAGGGCTATGCGGAAGGCCTGGAGGGTGGTGAGGGTACGAATCTCCATGGGGAGTTCGTTCCACAGGGTCGGAGCAGCCACAGAAAAGGCCCTCCTCCGGGTAGTCGCCAGTCGACACTGGGTGGCTGATGGAATTCGGAGGAGGCCTAGTCTGTGGGATCTTATTGGTCTAGTGGAGGTAATTTCCCCCGAAGGGGACTCAGGGCGGCTCACAACTCAACCAGGGAAGGGGAATACAAACAAGAATTTAAAATGACATAAAAAACAATGCATGATTAAAACACAACAGTCATACCAATTCGAGATGGGGGCAACAGTTCTTTAGCCCCAGGCCTGTCGGAGCAGCCAGGTTTTAAGGGCTTTGCGGAAGGCCTGGAGGGTGGTGAGGGTTCGAATCTCCACGGGGAGTTCGTTCCAGAGGGTCGGAGCAGCCACAGAGAAGGCTCTCCTCCGAGTAGTCGCCAGTCGACACTGGCCGGCGGATGGGATTCAGAGGAGGCCTAATCTGTGGGATCTAATTGGTCTAGTGGAGGTAATTGGCAGCAGGCGGTCTCTCAAGTACCCAGGTCCAATACCATGAAGGGCTTTATAAGTGACGACTAGCGCCTTGAAGCGTATCCGGAGACCAATAGGCAGCCAGTGCAGCTCGCGGAGGATAGGTGTTACGTGGGTGAACCGAGGCGCACCCACGATCGCTCACGCGGTTGCATTCTGGACAAGCTGAAGTCGCCGAATGCTTTTCAGGGGCTGCCCCATGTAGAGCACGTTGCAGTAGTCCAGTCTAGAGGTCACAAGGGCACGAGTGACTGTTGTGAGAGCCCCCCGGTTCGGGTAGGGACGCAACTGGTGCACCAGGCGAACCTGTGCAAATGCCCCCCTGGTCACAGCCGACAAGTGGTGTTCAAAAGTCAGCTGTGGGTCCAGGAGGACTCCCAAATTGCGAACCCTGTCTGAGGGGCGTACTGTTTGACCCCCCAGCCTGAGAGATGGAACACTTGGCCAATTAGTAGGAGGGAAGCACACCAGTCACTCGGTCTTATCTGGGTTGAGTACAAGCTTGTTAACCCCCATCCAGTCCCTAACAGCCTCGAGGCCCTGGCACATCACGTCAACCGCTTCACTGAGTTGGCACGGGGCGGACAGATACAACTGTGTATCATCCGCATACTGATGGTATTTTATCCCGTGCCGTCGAATGATCTCACCCAGCGGCTTCATGTAGATATTAAACAGGAGGGGGGACAGGACCGATCCCTGCGGCACCCCATAATTCAGGGGCCTAGGGGTCGACTTCTGCCCTCCGACCAACACCGACTGCGACCTGTCCGAGAGGTAAGAGGAGAACCACCGAAGGACAGTGCCTCCCACCCCCACCTCCCGCAGTCGTCGCAGAAGGATACCATGGTCGATGGTATCGAAAGCTGCTGAGAGGTCAAGGAGCACTAGGACGGAGGCATAACCTCCATCCCTGGCTCTCCAGAGGTCATCGATCAATGCGACCAAAGCGGTTTCCGTGCTGTAGCCCGGCCTGAATCCTGACTGGAAGGGATCTAGATAAAGATCTAGATCTAGACAAAGAGAGTAGTAATCCTAGAGGGAAAAGAAGTTACACTGCCACTTGGAGGTTGGAGGTTGATTGCTTTTTACTTTTTTTTCCTTTGATATTTTGACCTTGCACTTCAAAGGCTTCAGCTTGTTTATAGAAGAAATAAGGAGAAGAGCATGGGTTGTTTACACAGGTGCTCTTTGGATGCTTGTTGGTAGCTGGAAAAAAAGTGAAAACAAAGATTTGTTTTTGATCTTGAAGACTATTTTTATTTCATTTTCGTTTTCATTTTATACAATCACTTATATACTGTGCAATTAAGAAAACAGTAAACACAACTCATCTTATATTCCACCATAGAAAACCAACATAACACTTCAACCCTCCATACACCCTTTCTTCTCCCCCTCCAACTTTCATTTCTCCCCTCCAACATTCCCCTCTTCTACTTCCCCTCCCCCTCAAACATTCCTTTCTCCCCTTCTCTCCATCTCACCCTCCTTACATTCCCCTCTCACTCCCTCTCTACTCCTCCCTCTTCTTTCCCTCTACTCCTCACTTCGGTGTATTTCTACTATTCATTAATCTATTCAATTTATATTTTACTAAAATTAAAAGAAAAGAAGAAAAAAAAGAAAAGAAAAGGAAAAGAAAAAAAAGAAAAGGGAGCAACAGTATACAAGTGCGTTCTTATTGTTTTAGAAATTGAAACTATGTTTCCCCCCTCCCCCCCTCCCCCCTGTAAACCCCCCTCCCTACCCCCCTTCCCACTTCCCAGATCCCATACCCGGCATAGCTTTTTATCAAACACAGTCTAGAGTATATTAGAACCAAATAGGTTAAAAATTAAAAGATAAAAGAGAAAGGAAAAAAGAAAGGAATAAAAAAAAAAGGGAAAAATCAATAAACTCTCTACCTTGAGCTCAGCTTCCCATCATTATTAGAACTTAAACAATGTACATCATTCCAGATCTCAATTAATTAATTGCTTGCAGGATTTCAAACTATATTGAGACCAAATAAGTTAATCAAATAAAATTCTACTCTAGGTAAGGGCCTTATCTCTTTATCTAAATATCTGTCTATTTCCAAACCTTTAATTTGTCCCTTTTATACCTCCTTCTCTATGAAGCAATTTAAACACATCTCAAATTCTTCTCTCGGTTTCCTTTTCCAACTCTTCTCGTCCTGCCTCTACCCGTGTCCATATATATATTTTATTTTCATCCGTACTCCTCTCATATTTGCTCCGCCTTCCTGCAAACTCCCTGGGTATATCCTTCCCAACGTTATATTCAAGTAACAGTTTATACAAAAATCAACTTACTTTCTGGCTCAAAATAAGCTCTAATTCAACCTTCACTACCCTCCCATCTACACCACACTTCACAACTCCATTCAACCTGAACCACGATCCAAGAACACCACGATCTCCGCCCTCCTCACCCTAGAAAATAAATCATGAGCAATTTATATAAAAGTTCAAAATTATCCATCAAGTCTTTTTTAAGTCCCATACAATATATTTTCCGAGGAAGTCAACATTAGTTCTTTCAGCCTTAATGTCTCTTCATCGATATACAACTATACCATTTCAAGCAAGACAGAAGTCACAGATTATTGTTCAAGTTAGGAATTAAGCAAATGTTTTGGAAGCACGACTAAGTCCTTGTTCTCTGCTCTTCTGCGCTTCCGGAGGGGGAAAGCGATACCTCCTGCCTTGTAGTTGTGTGTTTTGTTGTTTCTCTTCTACTTCTCCTTGTCTTTCTCCAAGTCCAGGTAGTTCAGGATGTCCCGCCTTTAGGATCTTATAATAAAAGTCTCGGGCTTCCCAAACAGAGTTGAGACGATGTTTTTGGTCATCAAATGTAACTATAATACCGAATGGCACATGCCATCTGTACTGTATCCGACAATTTCTGTGTTCTTTAGTTAGAAAAGCATAGTCTCTCCTGGCTCTTAACATTTGAGGTGGTATTTCTTTGAAAACGATCAAGTCCTGTCCATCAATTCGCAGCCTGTTATTATAAAACTCTTGTAATATCGCATTTCTGGATTCTCTTGTTGCAAAATATATAATTATGTCTCTCGGAAGCTGTCTCTGTTTTGCTGCCCACGAATTATGGCGGTAAATTTTTTGGATCTGCCAATCAAAGTTGAGTCCTGGACTTCCCACCACATGACTGAAAGCCTCAGAAAAAGTCTGTTTCAAATTCTCCTGTTCATTTTCACGCAATCCCCTAACTCTTATTGCAAACACCGTCTTTTTATAATTTGTCATAACAATTTGTTTTTCTGCATTTTCAACTTCCTGTTGCAAAACTTCAATTTTAGGTGTCAGATTAGAGTTAGCTTCTTCCAAGAGTTCCAGCTTATCTTCCATTCCAGCCATATCTGGAATGTATCAGTCCAGTCATAACTGTAATCTGTCATTACAGTTATGACTCCAATCATATCCTCCTTTGTTTGAGCAATCTTGGCATCAAGCTTATCACATAAGTCCGAAATAAGTTGCTTCATTTCCTCTCTAAATTCTTTAAGAGTTTCAAAAAGAAATTCTTTCATTAACAAATCTCCAGTAGAGGGCGTAGAAGGCAAGGGCTGCGGCTTTGTAGCAATTGCTTGGGATGTATTGTTAAAAAAACGTCTGGGTTGCTTTAATTTCGGAGCCATTATAAAAAGGAAACAAACAGAGTCTTTGAACACGTTGGTTTAAGATAAGGTACTTTCAATAAACTTTTGGCAATTGATAAAAAGAAGTCTTCAAGGAAACAGGGCTAATTAATTTGTGATTCGTATAACAAATGCGGAAGCTATAAAATCGCCATTAAAAAAAAACAATTAAACAAAGGAGTTTTTTATAAAATTGAAGCTGGTATTTTGAATAATAATAAAAAAGGAGTTCTCAGGAATGGTCACTGCTCGGATTGATTTTAAATAACTTAGTTTCAAAAATTTGTCCTGAGGGGGGGGGGGTAACTTGCCTTGAGCTGAAAAAAGACAGCTGAGAAGCTCTGGCCGGAGTGAATGACTCAGCTTTTGTTGAACCCTCTTCTCCGTTCACAGCCAAAGAAAAAAAAAAAGCTGTGAACTACAAAGAGGATTCTAACGACTGAGTCCCTCCCTGCTCCTTTCTTGCCTGAAAAGAGAGATATCTATAGATCTTATAGATATACGAACCAGAACTCTGAGGGCAGCTCCGTTGAGCCACCGACGACGGCAGGCACCTCCCCCCGGAAGTCCAAAACAAAGATTTGTTTTTAAACCAGAGTGGTAGTGTTTACTAATTGGAAGGATGGCACAACATCCAAAAATCCTATAACATTACAACAGATTATGTTTGGAATTCAAAAATTATTAGAAACAACAGAGAATTGGGAAGAGATGGGAAAATATTGAAAATATAAATTATAATATGGTAAAACCTGATGGAAAAATGGAAGATATCCAGCAAATGGAAAAAGTGGAGGCTAGAGTCCTAAAAACCCAAGGGAAAAATGAACAAAGAGGCAAGATAATCATGGATATTGACAGTGAACTGAGTGTGATTGGAGATGGAAAGAGTGGAACAAGGAAAGGGAAGATGGATGGAAAGGTGCTTTACTCCAGATTTCAAGGTATAGAAGAAGAAAAAAGAATTGATTGACTTAAGGAGAGAAACTTAGACAAAAACACTTCTGATGTACACAGTGTATTTATTCAAGAGGGAGATGAAAACAGTATGTTTTTGTCCATCACTGAAGGACTCTGGAAAAGAGTGCAGAAAAGAACAAATAAATAAATAAATAAATAAATGAAAGAGATGACTAAAATTACAAACAGCCCGAGAAAAATCTTGAATGTAGAATGTTCACAAAACTTGGTTTTTATTTTTAGTTTTAGGAGAAAATATGAAATATTTTTTTCTGCTTAAAATTAAGAATTTGGGGTCATCCAATAAATTTGAAAAGCGATTCAGGAAAAGTCAAGACTTCAGATTTATGGAGTTCGTGGCTACAGTATAAGCTGACCCTACACTAGCAGGGATACCCTAGGAAGAAGATGGCTACAGTACAAGCTGAGGAGTGTTAGTCCCTTAGTTCAGATGGCTTTAAATATTAATTAAATTAGTTATGGGAAAGTATCATTGGCTAGCATAGAAGAAAACTGGGGAAGGCAATTGAAGTCCATCTCAGAGCCTGTTCAAATTCACATCCTCCATTCTTCCCTTAGGGCTATCCGTCCCAGAAACAATTGATTTTGTTTTTAGAAAATGTTTTTTTATTGAACAATTATATTTGTAATAAGAATTGGAAATATTTGTACCTGGAAAAACAGGCTGTTGCAAACAAAAGGATGTTAAGTATTGGCTGTCATAACTGAATATAGCTACCACATTTATAAATAGGATGTAGCATTGGCAGTCAAAAAAATAACAGTGATAAACCTTGTTCTCATAGACATTTGTGTTATCATATTGCTAAATTTCAGTCTTCTTTTTATTTTGCTCTAATTTCATTTTATTGTATTTGTTCTGCCACTTCTTTCTATTACTTTATAACTTTTTAAAATAACTAAAGTTTTTTTTTAAATACTAAAGGCTAATAAATGCCAGTGGTGGGAAAGATAGACAAAAGAGTTATGGTCTTAATAGCCTGAATGCAAAATTTCAGAAGGCATCTGATCACACAATTAAGAGCCTTTATTAGGACTTATCTAGTGGCGATACGGGCGGCAAAATGTGCGCATTTTTCCGCTCTTATTGCATCCGCAGAATCTCGCCCAGCCGCCCTATTTAGGATAGCCCGCTCCCTCTTGAAAGGGAGGGATGCGGATGAACCCTTACAGCTGAGGAATTTGTTCAGTTTCTGTAGGATAAAATCGCTTGGATCCGGACGGACCTGGACTCCACTTGGATGGTACCAGCCGAGGCGCTGGGGGAAGGTCCTGATCAGATTTTATGGAGCGAGTTTCAACTTGTCGCTCCTGAGGAAATGGACAAGGCCATAGGAGTGCCTCCACCTGTTTACTGGACTCGTGTCCCTCCTGGCTGGTCTCGACCAGCAGGGAGGTGACACATGGCTGGCTCCAGAGAATTGTTAACACCTCTCTTCTGGAGGGATCCTTCCCACATCCTCTAAAGTATGCGGTGGTGAGACCCCTCCTCAAGAAACCATCCCTGGATCCAGCCATTTTAAACAACTATCGCCCAGTCTCCAACCTCCCGTTCATAGGGAAGGTTGTCGAGAAGGTGGTGGCCTTTCAACTCCGGCGGACCTTGGATGAAGCAGATTATCTGGATCCCTTTCAGTCGGGTTTCAGGCCTGGTTACGGCACAGAAACTGCTTTGGTCACGCTGATCAATGATCTCTGGCGGGCCAGGGATAGAGGACATTCCTCTATCCTAGTGCTCCTTGACCTCTCAGCGGCCTTCGATACCATCGACCATGGTATCCTTCTGCGACGGTTACGGGAGGTGGGAGTGGGAGGCACCGTCTTAAGGTGGTTCTCCTCCTACCTCTCAGACAGGTCGCAGTCGGTGTTGGTTGGAGGACAGAGGTCGACCCCTAGGCCCCTCAACTATGGGGTGCCGCAGGGTTCGGTCCTGTCCCCGCTCCTATTTAACATCTACATGAAGCCGCTGGGTGAGATCATCCGGAGGCACGGGATTAAATATCATCAATATGCGGACGATACTCAACTGTATCTGTCCGTCCCGTGCCAACTCAGCGAAGCAGTGGAAGTGATGTGCCAGTGCCTGGAGGCTGTCAGGGTCTGGATGGGAGCGAACAAGCTTGCACTCAATCCAGACAAGACCGAGTGGCTATTGATGCTGCCTCCCAACATTAGTCCAGACATTCCACCTCTTAGCCTGGGGGGTGAAATTATACACCCCTCAGAGAGGGCCCACAATTTGGGTGTCCTCCTGGACCCATAGCTGACGTTAGAGCACCATCTGTTGGCTGTGACCAGGGGGGCTTTCATCCAGGTTCACCTGGTGCACCAGTTGCGGCCCTACCTGGACCGGGAGGCACTTCGAATAGTCACTCATGCCCTCGTCACCTCAAGACTGGATTACTGTAACATGCTCTACATGGGGCTGCCCCTGAAGAGTATTCGAAGACTACAGTTGGTCCAGAACGCATCCGCGTGAGCGATATGGGGTGTATCTAGATACACCCATATTACACCTATCCTCCTGAGCTGCACTGGCTTCCTATTGGTCTCCAGACGCGCTTCAAGGTGCTAGTCGTTACTTTTAAAGCCCTTCATGGTTTAGGACCTGGCTACTTGAGATCCCGCCTCCTGCCACTTACCTCCCAACGACCAACAAGATCGCACAGGTTGGGCCTCCTCCAGGTGCCGTCAGCTGGACAATGCCGGCTGGTGACTCCCCAGGGGAGGGCCTTCTCTGTTGCTGCGCCGGCCCTGTGGAACGATCTACCTGCAGAGATCCGGACCCTTACCACTCTCCCGGCCTTCCGTAAAGCCATCAAGACCTGGCTGTTCCGGCAGGCCTGGGGCTGTTGATTGATATCCAGCCCCATTTAGATGGAATGGGTGACATGAATTTTAATACTGTATTTTTATTTTTTATCTCTATTTTTTAAAATTAAATGTTTCTTGTCTGTTGTGAGCCGCCCAGAGTCCCTATGGGAGTGGGCAGCATACAAATTCTAATAAACTTGAAACTTGAAACATATTTCATGCGGGTGGATGGGTCCAATCAGATTCTTCTAAGTCTTTATAGAGATCTATTAAATCTTTCTTTTGTGCTACTGCAAGGGAGCCAGTGGTACATTTTCCTGGGATCAGAGGTTGCATTCAGCATGTTCTGACCAGTTCTGGAGACCCGGTAGCGGAAATTTTGATTAATTTGGAGAACTGGTAAATGCCACTTCTGACTGGCCCCGCCCCCTTCTATTCTCTGCCTCCCGAGTCCCAGCTGATCGGGAGGAAATTTTACAGTATCCTTCCCCACCAAGCCACACCCACAGAACTGGTAGTAAAACAATTTGAATCCCACCACTGCCTGGGATCCCAGCTTTTTGAGTCAGAGTGCACATTTGGAATCTTAAGAATGTATGACTGGAAATTCTCACAACACAGTTGCCATGGTAGGCGTGGCCAATCACAAAGCACTTGACAGGTGCCATCTGTATATCAGCAAACAAACCTCTGGATTACAATTTATTCTATTTTATTTTCCTGGGAATGTGTCTATATAGAGGGACAGCTTTATGTAAGCGGGATTGCGATCTTGAAGAAAAATTGTGGCCTTTTACGATCGTTACGTTATATAGGTGGAATTTTTAAAAAAGTATTTTAAAATCTGAATTTGTCCTACAGTGAGCAGGATCTTGATTTTTATTATCAGATTTGGGGTTTAATTTGCCAAGGGCGGAAGCAGGGATTTAGGGGACATCTTTCTGGTTTTTTTTAAGTAGAAACATTTTTTTCCCCAACCACACCCGAGACGACCGCAGAAGCCAACCGGAGATGTGGGAACGAGAATCCTAGCAAGAATAAGGACAACCTGGTCACAGAAAAAGGGGTAGTGAACGACCCCCGCCGACAGAGGCCGCTGCGAAAGGACGAGACGCGGACCTTCTCTCCTCTCCCCGCCCTCCCCCCCACCTTCCGAAGGTTAGGCGGAGCCTGGTGGGTTCGGCGCAGCCGTGGCGTAACCTGATCGGAGGGGGGGCGGAGTCTCCGAGCCAGCCGGCAACATGGCGGAGGCGGAAGGGGAAAGCTTGGAGTCCTGGCTGAGTGAGTAACCCTTGCCCTCTTTCCTGCCGCCGGGCAAGCGAGGGGGGGGGGGTGTTGCGGCGGCCGAGGCAGCAGGAGTCTCGCCTTTGCCTCGGAAGGGAGGCGCGTTAGGAATGGGTGGCGGGCGGATGAAAAGCAGGGGAAGCGTTTGCACCGCTGGAGAGGAGGGCGAATGGGGGGATCATGACCAGCACTGGAGGGGACGTGTGAGCGGGTGGAGGAGGGCGACAAAGCCGGCTGGCTTTGACCCTGGTCGGCTGAGCATCGGGGATGCGGGGCGGCGGCGGGGACCGGGTTGAAAAGCTGCTCTGTTGCTTCCAAGGGTTCATCAGGTGGACAGCCGGCTCTTAGAACTAAAGGAAGCCCAAGGAGAACTCAAGGGGACGTTGCTAGCTGTCATTTACCTCCTGCCAACCTTTGCTTCTGAAGCTTTGGACCAGCGGCCTCTTGCAATCCGCCTTTTGAACTAGAGCTGGTGTGTTGTTCTTTCTAGCTATAGGAATGCCCTTAATAAACGGAACACTTCTTCTCTGGGACATGGTGTTATTTACTTCTCTGGCAGTGTGCAAATTATTATAATATTCCGTGGGTTACAAATTAGATCCAACTGCAATTTGGGCCAGTGGATCTTATCCTTTAGGACAGACTCATGCAATCCTCAAATTGGGACTTCAATTGGGACCGGAATTGCTAAGTGATGTGATCCTAAAGCAATGTGTGATCACATCACTTAGAGACGACATTCCAAGCAGTCCTGATTGTTGTGATAACTCCAGTAGGGTGGGTCATTAAGTGGGAAGTGGAGAGAGTGCCTGTGCAGGAGTTGCTTGCAGGAGGGTCAGAGAGGCCCTGTAAAAGAAAGACTTGTGATGTTTCCCCCATTGACTATGCTTGTAGAAAAGGCAGCAGGAAAGATCGTAAATGGGAGTCATGGGACCCGCAGGATTCTGCAATCAGTCATAAGTACAAGCTGGTTGCCAAGCCCTTCAGTTTTATTCACGTGACTGCGGGATGCTGCAACATCTAGAACTTTGAGAACCAGTCATAAGTCCCTTTGTTCAGCACCATCATAACTTCAAATGGTCCCTGAACAAACAGTTATAAGTCAAGAACTACCTGTTTAGTTTACTTCAGAATATACCCAAATCGCTTTCTACCCTTCCCTTTAATTTGTTATAAAAAGATCCCATTTCCTGAAATATACACTTTATTTCTACTCTCCTCTTATTTATCTCCTCTTTCCATTCACTTATTTGTAAGTTACTCATTAGTACTGATTTTGGCCTTGTCGCAATTTTCTAGTGTTGTAATTTCCTCTCTAGATTTTTTCAGAGTCTGTTGTTCATTTTTTAAATTAATTGGAGGGAAAATCCTCCCCCCCCTTTCTACATTGAATTGCCAGTGAGGTGTTATGTTTTGCCTGTTGAAATAAGACTGTGCATTTCAATATACAATATATACACTCAATTAAACAGAAACTCTGAATTGCTTTGGCAGTAGTTGGAGGGTCCTGTGGTTTGGCTCCATTAAGAAGTCATTCGTTTTTAAGAGGGGGGAAAGTAAAATATTTTATGTGCATTTTCTTCTGTTAAATAACTACAATATTTCTCTTGGGCGTTCTATGGGTTTGCATTTTCAAGTTTTCTAAGTAAATTCTGTTTTATTGTTCAGCATAGAAAGGGGCGTCATGGCTCAGCGGTTAGATATTGAGCTTATCAGCTGGACAACTGACAGCTTGGGTTCAAAACCTAAATGCCCCTCAACAGGGCGAGCTCCCATTCCTGCCTCAACTCCAGCCCACCTAGAACTTCAAAAGCATGCAGATGCAAATAGATTAATAGGTACCACTGATGGGAAGGTAACTGTGTTCCATGTGCCTTCGATGTATAGCCATGCTGGCCACGAAAAATGTCTTGGGACAATGCTGGCTACCTTGGCCAAGAAACAGAGATGAACACCACATCCTAGAGTCAGCTTTGACTGGATAAGGAAACCTTTATCTTTAGCTGTTCAGCAGATATTCAAATTATATCGTTCTTTCAGACTTATTTTAAATTGTAGAAATGGCATAAGGATGGGGAATAAATGGATAAGAGGTTTAAGAATCCAAGAAGAGCTTTGGTTAGTTTGACCAAAAGTCGATCTGGTTCAGCAATCTATTTGTCACAGTACTAATAGATACTTCTGCAAAGCCAAGTAATACCACATGACAGTACCTTTTTAAATTGTTACTCCCAGTGATTGATAGCATTACTGTTATTAATCTTGTAGATAGTGATGCTTGGTAGTGGATTGCCTGCATGTGGCATGTCCTTTGTTTGCTCTAAATACTTCACATACTTCAAAGTGAAAAAAGATTAATGCTGTTATTCTCATATAGCAGACAGAAGTTGATGCTGAGAGATAATTGTTTGCCGGTTAGTACTTGAATGGGAGATCAAATCACCAGAGAATAATAAAGCTGTAGGTTAGACAATTCTGGAAAAAAAGCAATTGCAAACCAGTTTTATATTGTTGCCAAGAAGAAAACCCTGCATGGTTTTGTCCAGGTATTCACCAAATTGGCATTCTTAATTCAAAAACTGCTTTATCATTTTTAAGGCTGCATAGCTAATGTACTGTAAAAATGGGGCTGGAAGGCATGAATTTACATTGTCCAGCCTTAGCAAATATTCTTTATCACTCCTTTTATATATTGTGTCATGGGTAACCGGTAGAGTGATTAACATGAAGTTCCTTTATTGAGTAGGCCTCAGTAGGCAGATACCGGAACATCAGTATCATTTATTGGACCAGCTCTGACTTGCTTGGAATTGGCATAGAAAATTTACTTCTATTAATTTTGATAGGAAGAAAGAATAAATTTGAGAAAACTCTACTTGATTAAAAAAAAAAAAACTTCCTAGTTTCCACACCAGTCCCTCTCTTTCTTCTTACGATTCTTTTATTTGAATCCCACCTTTATCACAGGTAGTCCTCGTGTTACGACCACAATTGAACCCAAAATTTCTGTTGTTAAGTGAGGCATTTGTTAAGTGAGTTTTGCCCCATTTTATGACCTTTCATGCCACAGTTGTTAAGGAAATCATGGCAGTTGCTACCATGGTTGTTAAGTGAATCTGGCTTCCCATAGACTTTGCTTCTCAGAAGGTCACAAAAGCTGTTCATATGATCTCGAGACACTGCAAACGTCATAAATATGAACCAGTCACCAAGCATCTGGATTTTGATCATGAGGATGCTGCCGCGAAAACGGTCATAAGTCACTTTTTTCAGTGCCATTGTAACTTTGTAAGTCTGTTGTAAGCCGAGGACTACCTGTATTTTTATAACTAACTGAAGGCAGCAAACATGCCTTATACGTCTTCCTGTTTATCCCACAATAACAATCCTGTTAGGTGAGTTGTGTTGCGAGAGTGTAACTGACCCAGTTCCCCAGCTGGCTTCTGTGTCTAAGGTGGGACTTAAAATTGCAAGTCTTTTTTAGTTCAAGTCAAACATGGAAATAGGTGTTAATGCTTCACATTATCTAAAGTATTATAATGTATATATGTGAACCAATTATCACAAATAAAGATCACAAATATTTTTTTCATATCTTTTTAAGAAAATACTTGATGCCAGAGTCCAATACAGGTGAACATCTGTATTGGACTCTGACATCAAGTATTAATTGTTCTTTTACTGCTGCTAGTCTGTGTTGCTTACCTTAAATATTTCATTTTTTAACAAAGTGTCCTTTATTTGGATTTCTAATTATTGGAAAATAATGTTGGGTTGTAATTGGAATAGAAATTCCCTAGATTAAAAGCGAATGAATGTTTTTCATATTCTCACAACTTTATTTTTGATAACTAAATTATGTTAACTAAAATGATTACATAATTTGCTTTAGCATTCCTTATTCCTCACATCTACCTTTTAAACTATTGACTAGAAAATAATTACTGATTTCAAAGATTAAAGAGAAAGGAAAAGAAAAAATGTAAGATGCCCAGTGGCCTTACCATAGTTCCTTTTAAACCAATCTTGTATTCTGATTCACATTTTCTCTGTGTCGGAAACAACATTCCAAAAAAACTTTGGCTGTGACAAAAACAGAATGTCTGATTAAAAATAATTGCTTATAAAATAATTTATCTCACTTACAAAATTGATAAAATCTCCTAACATCAAATATTCTGTCTCTCACCCACAAACCACTGTGACATAAGACACATGCCCACATTTTCCTCCTCTTTTCCAGCAGAAGCAGCCAAGAAGAAGAAGGAAAAAAAACAGAATGGAAAAGGGGTGAACAGTTGCTGCATTGGAAGGCAAGAGAAAGATGGGAGGAGGGGAAACTAAACTGGACGGAGATGGGAAAGGAGAAATCAGTAACCGGACAGGGAAGGAAATAAGAAGAGAGAAGCCATGCTTTAGTGTTATGAAAGAGTTATATTCACCAAACATAAGTCTGTCTCAAGTCATCTTCAAAGCTGCCTAGTTTTTTCAGCAGAACTGTTTCCTATGTACAGGAGCTTCTCTTTGAATAACTGAACATAGTTATTTTGTCCTGACTTCCGTTTTTTTTTTAAGGTATTTTATTAAAATTTATAGGCCGCCCTTTTCCCTGAGGGGACTCAGGGCGGCTTACAACCATTAGGTTCAGAAAACATTGGTAGACGATATTGTTACACATCCAAAAAACTCTTGCTGTGACCACTAAAGTTATGTGGAAGGAGTGTGCAGAAACACTATGGTATTTTTAAAACAAAAACGCTTTTGGATTCGTTGCATCCATGTTCTAATATTGAAATTTTAAAATACATAAGCAAATGAAAAGCAAAAAGAGGTAAAAAAATTGTGATTCCTTTAAATTGTTTTTTTCTGGCATAGAAATGATATCTGCTTGGATTTTTTGTGCGTCCAATTAATACTAATTTCATTCTCAATTATTCTCTTAAAAGGCCCAGGATAATATATGCTCTTCTTGTGGCTTGTGTTTTTTTTTCTTATTATCATTTTGTTCTTCATGCTTAAAATTTAATCCCATTAATCTCCAAAGGACCTGTGACTTTTGCTGCCATCACCAAATTGTTTCATGGTGTTTAAATTATTTTTTCTCCTGTATTTCATGATATATATGAGACAATATAAATACATGGATTTGAGGGAAGATATAGAACAACATAATAACTTTGTTAATGTTTAAACAAAGGCTTGAACTAAATGTAACCATTTAAATCACTTAAAATGGTTTATAATGAGATTCTCTTAATATCACAAAATAACTGTGGGTTGTCAAATCCTTGCTTTATCTGCATTAAATATATATTCATAAACCTCTCACTTTGACAGATGGAGCTTTTCTAGGGTTAGGATTTGAAGTTTTCCTCAAACACTGTCTTCCACCCATAGTTCCCAAATCCCTCTCTTCCGTTTTCATCTCCCTCTGAAATAAAAGCCCTGCCTTATTATGAATTTACTGGATTTCTCCTACCCAATGATCACATTCTGCAGACTTGGTACACAATAGGTCTCTGTTCTGCATTCATGGTCTGGTTTTCAGTGCCAATTCTCTTTCGAAACCACAGTTACTTAGAATTGGCTTCTTTTTTATTGCGGGTTTTGTGCATTTGAACATGAAATGTCAGTTATATTTCGCGTTTAGGACTGACTGATGTTCAGTTATCTTTTTCTAATTTAGAAAGGCACCTTTTAATCACAGGTATCTGCATCATAATTTGCTTGCTCAAAATATTAAATATTTCTGGTTTTACCCACTAACATAAGGTTTGCGATGACTATAGCTTTCCCCTTTTTTGGTTAAACAAGGGACTTCTTGTGTTCTATGAGTTCTCAAGGTTTATAGGGCAAATTGATATTGTCTAATGCAGTATTTCTCAATCTTGGCAATTTGAAGATCGTTGGCTGAGGAATTCTGGGAGTTGAAGTCCAGACATCTTCAAGTTGCCAAGGTTGAGAAACACTGGTCTAATGGATATCATTCAGGATAAAAAAAATCAAATACCAGTAGTAGATAAGGTTTCTGCAGGCCAAGGCTAAATTCTTATGATACAGGGACCTTGGAGCATTCGAAAAGACCACTCCTGCCTAGAATCTGTTGAAAAACAACCTGGAGATTTTCTGGATTTTAGCAAATCTCACCAGAGATTGATTACACTTCCTGCCAAAGTCATTGGATATGTTTTATCCCCGATGGGCCCTGCAGCTACATAGCTTCAGATGTTTTCCAAGCCTCTGTTTAAATCCACACATCACAGAGATTTCTTGAGCTTACGTGCCCGGGTTGGGTGATGATAAAAAAGATGTTAAGCATATGATTCTATAGTGGCATGTCTAACGTGTGCCTGTTCATTCAGCCAGGCTTCCATGTATTTAACATCTATATGAAGCCGCTGGGTGAGATCATACGACAGCACGGGGTAAAGTACCATCAATATGCAGATGATACACAACTGTATCTCTCTGCCCCGTGCCAGCTCAGTGTAGCGGCGGACGTGATGTGCAGATGCCTGGAAGCTGTCAGGATCTGGATGGGGGTGAACAAACATACGCTCAATCCCGATAAGACTGCATGGCTTTGGATGCTGCCCCTGAAGGACAGCCCAGATAGTCCATCCTTAATCCTGGGGGGTGAAAATTTACACCCCTCGGAGAGGGCCCACAATTTGGGGGTCCTCCTGGATTCGCAGCTGACACTAGAACACCATTTGTCGGCTGTGACCAGGGGGGGCTTTGCCCAGGTTCGCCTGGTGCACCAATTGCGGCCCTATTTGGATCAGGAGGCACTTCAAACAGTTACTCACGCCCTTGTCACCTCAAGGCTGGATTATTGCAACGCGCTCTACATGGGGCTACCCTTGAAAAGCGTTCGGAGACTGCAGCTAGTCCAGAATGCGGCCGCGCGAGCGATATTGGGTATACCGAGGTACACCTACGTTACACCTGTCCTCCGCGAGCTGCACTGGTTACCAATTGGTCTCCGGACGCAATTCAAGGTGTTGGTTATTACCTTTAAAGCCCTACATGGCTTAGGGCCAGCGTACCTGCGAGACCGCCTACTGCCACATACCTCCCAGCGGCCGGTAAGATCCCACAGATTGGGCCTCCTTCGGATGCCCTCAGCCAGTCATTGTCGGCTGGCGGGCCCCCGGAGGAGAGCCTTCTCTGTGGCTGCTCCAACCCTTTGGAATGAGCTACCCCCAGAGATCTGGACCTTACCCACTCTCATGGCCTTCAGGAAAGTTGTTAAAACCTGGCTATTCCGGCAGGCCTGGGGCTGTTGACCTCATTGTTGAGGTCCAGCCCCGATTAGAACGAATGCATGTGTTGTGATTTTAAATCTGTCCTTTTCTTATTTTTTTCTTCCTCTTCTTCTTTTTTGTAAAGGATTGGGCGGCATATACATTTTAATAATAAATAAATAAATAAATAAATAAATAAATAACTATAAGCAGGCAGCTGATTACCTCAATCCAAGATTTTTTAACTTTGTATATTTATTTTTTACAAAACGTTTATCTTGCCCCAATTGATTGACTCAATGCCAGTATGTCATTCACATGACATAACTAAAAAAAAAAAGGTCAGCCAGTCACCATCAACTTAATTAATTAATTAATTAATTAATTAATTAACTTTTCAGGTGGAATATCTTGTCTGTATTGGTGTTGCCTCTCCTACTCCACTTTTTATTATGCTACACACTGGGAGCTCCTAATTTTTGAAAGTCCATGGTCCACGTTTACAATTCTGAAGGTGGTATTTGTATGCATTCTCTCAAAATTGATCCTACCATGGCAAAATTAAAATTAACTGAGGAAAAAAGAAAATGAGGTAGGGCAGAAAGGCTGGTTGTCTCCAGGAAACATTTTAATATGTGTATTGATGCCCCTCAGATGCCAGTTGTAACAGAATAAAAATCCTCCTGGAAGTACCTGGTGTTATTTTTTTCTTCCTCTATACACATATAGCTCTCCTTTAAAAAAAAACCTAACTCAAACAACTTCCAACTAGCTTTCTATATCTCAGAGAAAGATGTTTTGGGCAAATGATTTCTTGATAATATTTTTTGTAGGCGCGTGTGTGTGTGTGTGTATTGTGGCAAATACTGTTGAATATTGTATAAAGCACAGAAAGAAAACCGCTTCAAGACATGGAAGTCAATGTGAAGCACGTCATTTTCAAATATTTGAAGCAATGGTATCCTCTGAAGGGCTTGCAACACTGACTTGGATGCTACTCTGGCAGTCTTTTCATGCATGTTGATGCCCAACTGGTTTGCTTTAGTGAGAAAAAAATGAAGCAATCAGTTGCGCATCTGCAGGTGTTTGGAAAATGGGGAACAAGTTCTAAATCAGCTGCGTGAGCTGATTCAGGCAGCTGATGCACTATTTCCCTTTATTTGTTATATTTATGTCCTGCCTTTCCTCTAGAACAGCAGCCCTTTTGGGCATCAGATCAGTTTCGTACAGAGGGGTTTTCCCACGGACTGGAGGGGGCATGCCCACTTTCTGGCATGCCATGGACTGATGCTGGTCCATGGACTGGGGCTTTGGGACTTGCTCTAGAAGCTCAGGAGGCATCACTTTTCTAGACTTTGTTATTGATAGTTTGGACTAAAAGGCAGGCACAGGGTGACCCAGTAAGTTTTCATGATTATCATGGATTTGGGGCTAATAACTTTGGTTCTTAGTCGCTACACTATGTGAAATATTTGTGTTTTTTCCCAAGGCCTTTCTGAAGGAGAAAGGGAAATAGGTGTGCTAGCATAATGCTCACCAATTACTTCAGGTCAGAAGGAAGTTTTGAGGTTATTTTTATTTTTAAACCATTTACACCTTTGCTTTTTCTTTTTAACCAGACAAAGCCACCAACCCCTTGAATAGACAGGAAGATTGGGAGTATATTATTGGCTTCTGTGATCAGATCAACAAAGAACTCGAAGGGTTCGTATCCAAAACTATCCAGACTGCATCATGAGGTTTTGTTGAAGAAGGGATTCTTTGGAAAGCTGAAGGATTTGATCCTTAATTTAATACAGTTCATGTGATACTTGGATTTTGATAGATATTAATAGAGGTAACCATCGACTTCCAACCATTAGTTTAGCAATCATTCAAAGTTAGAACAGCACTGAAAAAGTGACTAATGACAAGTCCTTGTTCTTAAAGCTGTTGTAGCACACCATGGTCACGTGATCAAAATTTGGGCGCATGGCAATTGGCATGTATTTATGACGGTTGCAGCATTCTGGGGTCCTATGATCATCATTTGTGTCCTTCCCAGCTGGCTTCTGTCAAGCAGAATCAATGGGAGAAGCTGGATTTGCTTATCAACTGATGTGATTTGCTTAACAACAGTGGCAAAAATGGTTGTGAAAACAGGTGCAAGTCATTTAATAGTCACTTTGCTTATTAACAATGGAAATTCTAGTCTCAATTGTGGTTGTAAGTCGAGGACCACCTGTCTTTTGCACACTCAAATATGAAAACTGTACAGGGAATATTTTTTTGTATGATGCATAACCATGCATCCCAATTAATAGGGCTAGGGGTTGGTTTTAAATCCAGGGATAAGCTTCAAAACATTTTATTTCATTTCATTTCCGATTCTGAAATCGAAATAGCTTTTGGAATATGAATTTGCTCGTTTCAAGCATTTCCTCCTCAAAATAATGCAGTGATTCTAAATGTTAGTGGGCATATGAGATTTAAATGTTTCTAGGGGAAAAATAGATTTCTGTTGACAAAATGTAATAAATGGTAGCAATTTGAATGACTGGAAAATGTTATTTTTCCAATGTTCAGAAAATGAAGGGTGTTAAAACAGTTTTCTCTGGTCCTTCAAGAGTTCGCCTTGAGTTGGTCCAAGGTGGCTGCCTTTTCTTTGTACAATACCTGAGAACACTGCCAAAACAATAAACACAACCATAGTGGAGAATTTGCAGGCCTTGTTTCGACTGCATCCTTGTCTGTGTCATTTTATAAAACAACATCGGAATGAGAAGTTGATAAACCAATGATCGCTCTGTTGTTTTTGCATCATAAATCTTGGAAGTTCTAGCTTTCTCTTTTTCCCCTCTGAAGTGAGATTTAACATTTGTATTTAAGAATAGTACTTTGAAAATGAGATTGCTGCATATTGCAGGGACAGCTATGAAAATGAAACATTTTCTATTGTTCTGTATTTCCCAAACCTTAGTGTGAATAAGCAGAAGTATCTGAAATAATCACAGATTGTTATCCTGTTTAGTCTCAGTTCTCTCTCTCTCTCCATCCCTCCCTCCCCCCCCTCTCTCCCTCTCTCTCCTATCTTCTCTTAAATTTGAGATAATAGTTCTTTTCAGGGACAAAGAACAAGGGTCTCTTATCTTTCTCTGTAGGTGATCAGATACTTGGTGAATGCTATTTAAATAAGTAACCTATTTATTTTAGTCCACAGATTGCTGTTAGATTGCTGGCTCATAAAATCCAGTCACCACAGGAATGGGAAGCAGTCCAGGCCTTGACAGTAGGTCTTCCTTACCTCTCTTTTGAAATTCTGGATTTGCATGCAGATTAATATCTTCATGAAGTAAAACTATCAATTGTGCTACAAAGAGTTATTTAGATTAAGGGAAATTGTCTCATTGAATCATAAGCCTCTTCTGTGACAAATTTTAGATTATTTTTCTTATTGTATTTCTCTCTAGCTCTTTAATTATGGAACCAGATCTAAATACTGACTTCACATACGAGAAAATGTATAGGATTGAACTAGCCTTAACCTCCTCCTTACAAAAAGTTTTTACTCTTTATAATTTTGAAGTAAAGTATAAGGACATACAACTGTGGTTATGTCTAAAGTCACTGACTTAGTTGGCATTAGCTAGGAAAGGATATTAACACCTGAACAACTATCTGCTAAGTCTTGTGTGCTAATACAAATACAGTCCTCTTTCTTAAATGTACAACCTGGAAGGTCAGAAGTCAGTTCTTCCAGATGTAAAATGCATGTTTTCCTGAGATATAATGCATTAAATGGTTTAATAATGTGTAATTGGTATCTTCATTTCATATTGCTGAGTTGTGTGACTTATGTTCCATAATTAGGTAGGTCAGTGAAAATGGATCAGTGTTTATATAGTAATGTAAAAAAAAGAGTCTTCTGACCCAGTAAATTAACTCTGAATGGTTTACTTACTATATTCTTTGGAGTTAGATTATTTCCACCTAGTCATCTAATATCACTCCATCCATATTATTAACTCTTTTAGTGTCCACAACTGAGGCAGTCATAGATGAGCCTCATAAAAATGGCACTTCAATTTTTACAAATCCATGTACAGTTCTTATAACCATATCAAAATGTCATTTCACACTGCCTTCTCTGCAAGCTGCTCTTGGAGGGAAAAATAGTAGATTTAGAAGAGGTGGGAAAAGCTATTCATTTATTTAAAGGTATTAGCAAGGGGAATATATTTCCATGCACACTGTCTTTGGTCCTCTTCACAAGGAGGTCCCCAATAGATTATCTGAATGGGATTCTCAGAAGAAAACATGATCCACTTTTGTCTTACATGAAACCCTGATGGTATAAATACAATTGGGTGATTTCATAGGCAACCTGTGGCTTTTTGGAGACCAGTTGGAGGACTTTCTTCCTGATTCTTGATACTTATCTCATGTCTGTTTGCTTCACTTTCAGGTGCTGGAAGCTTGTATGAAGAACTGTGGGCGCAGATTTCATAGTGAAGTAGGGAAGTTTCGTTTTTTAAATGAGCTAATAAAAGTTGTATCTCCCAAGGTTGGTATTAGTTCTGTTTTATTCATTTCTGTTTAGTGGGTTGTTCATATCATCAATCAGTTTTTTCTGTCACATCCTTCAAAGATACATCAGGCTGTAAATAATAGAATTGCACCTACACTTGAAAAGTGCTTCACCCTATTTGAGCTTTTTTTAAGTATATAACGCACAACTTGGTAGGCAGAGGAATAGTGCAGAGATGGGAATCATTCAAGGAGGATATGTTGAATTCACATAATTAAAGGATTCTATGAAGTTCTATGTGTTTTAACCTGGGATTGAGTTCCATTGAATTTAGTGATGCTTATTTCTGAGTGGATATGCCCACGATTGCCTTGATGAGGTTTAGATATTGATGACATGTTGAATCTTTTGATGGTGCATTTAAATTGTTTGTGTGCGCAGGTGTGTACACACACACACACACACACACACACACACACTGTTCTCAGTTCACACACTGTTCTCAGTTCTCTAGTCACATAAGTTATTCTTGGAAATTTGTTTTGGCTAGGTAGTTGCCAAAACAAATATGATTTTGTGATGTACAGTTTCTTAAGCTACTGCATCTGAAACCAACAAAAAAAATCATTTGTAATGTAGTTGATCTTAGATAAATCTTTTGGTTCAAAAATTATTATTTCATTCAAGGGCAGAAAAACTGAAATATTTTACCTTTTTGGGCATTCTTGCAGTACTTGGGAGACAGAGTGTCAGAAAAGGTCAAAACCAAAATAATTGAGCTGCTGTACAGCTGGACAGTTGCTTTGCCAGATGAGTCCAAAATCAAAGATGCCTACTACATGTTGAAAAGACAAGGTAGAGAATTGTTTCCTGTACTGTCTTTTTTTCCTCCTTTGTAGCAATAGAATTTTGTAATAATGTAATAACAGGCATGTACAGTTATATCGTACGCTATATAGTTAGGTACCTTATCTATATGTTATAGAGTAGTACAGAAAATCTTCCCTCCACAAAAGGCTATGGAGTTCTCACTGCTATCATGATACAGTTCTGGATAGTGTTAATAGCCAATCCAAACACATAATACTACCGTATTTTTAGAGTATAAGACGCACCGAAGTATAAGGCGCACCAAGATTTTGAAGAGGCAAATTTTTTAAAAAAGTTTTTACACTCTGCAACCCTCCCAAAAATGGCCTGTTTTTCGCAAAAATGGGCATTTTTTTCAAAAAAAGGGCATGAATAGCCTTTAGGAAGCTTGTAGAGTGCTCCTGGGGTATGCCCCCCCCGAGCAAAAACTGCCTATTTTTTGCTTAAACAGACCCATTTTTTGTCCAAAAAAAGGGGCATGCATAGACTTGAGAAGGCTTATAGAGTGCTCATGGGGATTTTGAGGAGCGGCAAAATTGAGCAAAGAACGGCCCGTTTTTCACTCATTTCTGCCCTCCCCAGCCCCCAGGAGCACTCTGGAAGCCTCTTAAAGGCCATGCACGACCATTTTGGTGAAGGGGCGGGGTTTCGGGAGGCAAAAAATGCTGTTTTCAGTGTATAAGACGCAACCAGTATTTCAGCCTCTTTTGAGGGAAAAGGGTGTGTCTTATACTCTGAAAAATACAGTAATTACATTTTTGGCCTTTAGATCATCTATTTAGATCAAAATAACCAAGTTAAATGAAGTGTGCTTAATCTAATTCAGGCTTCTCCAAATTATTACTTTTTGGGTAGGTAGATTTACAGCTCTTATCACCCCCCTAGTAACATTGTGGGTCAGATGACGAAAGTTCTAATTGTACCAACCAAAGGCCATGAGGTTAAATAAGAGTTAAGAAAGGATGGCTGTATCAGATTTCCCCAACAAGAACATCGTCCTCTGTACCTATTTCAACTTTCAAATTTCCCTTAGCCAAGCTTGGCCCAACCAGGCTAGAAAGCTGGAGGCTGTGAGTTCAGGTCCCGCCTTGGCCATGAAAGCCAGCTGCGTGACTTTGGGCTTGTCACTCAGCCCAAGCCTACAGGATGGTTGTTGTGGGGAAAATAGGAGGAAAAAGATGTGTTGGATATGTTCACCACCCTGGGTTCTTTGTAAAAATAATAAAAGTGGGAAATCAATCAACCTGAGGGTTTTCACCCATCTGGCAGGAAGCTAGTTTAGGGGAAACTGATCTGGACAAAGAGAAAAACTGTCTTAAAGCAGAAATGTTGTATGATGATGAGTTGCAAAGATTCAAACACAGTAGTCCTTCTGAAGGTGATTTGTCTCCTATTATTGAAAAGCAGGAGGTTAGCAGGAGATAGGACGAGAGAAGCAGACTCAAGCCTTTCGGGTACTTTAGTATGACGTTCCTATTGTTTTCTATTTGTTTTCAGCCATTGTCTTGTCTGATCCTGTTATTCCTGTGGAGAAAACTCTTATTCCCTCTCCACCACCTCGTCCCAAGAACCCCGTGTTTGATGATGAAGAGAAGTCCAAGGTAAACTTGAAGCCTCAGCTATAATAATGTGCAACAGGCAAGTTCCATTGGGCTGCTTTTTATAGGATAGAGCAGTGTTTCTCCATAGTGAGGGGGGAGGAGTATCCAGAATGGGTTGACCTTGTCCTCTCATGATTGGATGAGTCAGATAAGCTCTTTGGGCAACGCCCCCTGGCCAGCAGGACCTCCCATATTTGATTCATCCCACTCAATGGAAAGGATGCACCACTCTGGACCTCCAGTAATTTACAAAGGACTAAGGAAAATAAACTTGGACCCGGCGAATCCTGCCTCCTTACATCGCACACAGCCTCCTCCTGCAAGGACTGGACTGCCACAAGCCCCCTGGGGCGGCACGCTGCCCTGGCCACTGAGTGAGACGGAGTCACTCAGGGAGGACCCTTGCCGGGCAGGCAGGAGGAGAGGGCATATATGCTTCCTAGAGGCAGCCCTTGATGCAGAGGCTTCTCAGGAGCAGAAGCGCTCCTCTGCTCCCCTCAGGGGTTGAGCCACGAGGGTTGTTAAAATGCCCTGGAAAGCCTGCGCTGGCAGCTATCACCAGTGGACAAGGTGAGAGCCGGAAAGGCTCAGAAAGAGCTGCGGGAGGCAGGGGGAGGTGAGCTGCAGCCGCATGGCAAGCCTGCAAAGGCAAAAGCCATTTCCATGTGCTCCAGCAAAGAGGAGCCTTTTGAATTTGGAGCCGGGGGCCATCTTGAAACCACGTGGTCCAAGATGGCGGCCCCCAGCAGCTCAGAGGAGGCAGGCAGGAGCCCAGCTCTCAGCCCTCCAACAATAACCACAACCGGAGGCTCTGTGGAGCCCTTGAAAGGTGAGAAACCATTGCAGAGGTATTAGCCAAGGGCGGGGGACGCAGCAAAGGGCCAAAAGGAGGCTTATTAAGGAGGTTAGAGGCAGGCGGTGGATAACCACCTCCCCCAAGCCTACCTCCTAGATGAATCACAGAGGCAGCTGCCACAAGACTGCAGGAAGAACCCTCCCCCCCAACCTGAGAACTCCTCCCCCCCCAGGGGAGGATTCCCTTCGGCTTCGGTGTTTCAGAAATCTTGCCTAAAAGCCCGTTTCTAACTGCCTAGTAACAGGAGAAGGCTTCCCCCTTAAGGACACTCTCCTTTAAGTAGGAGAAAGAGTTGGGGGCGAGAAGGCCCTCAGAAAGAGGCTCCAGCAAGAGCTGTGTTTTTTTTGTGGCTAATTCTTGCTTCCCCCTTAAGAGCATTTTCCTTTGAGTAGGAGAAGGAGGGGGGAGGGGCGAGAAGACCCTGAGAAGTAGGCTGGCCTCTTAGCAAAAGCTGTTTTTTTGTGGCTAAGTTCTGAGGGCGGGGCTATGGCAATTGCCCTGCAGAGCCATTTGGAAAGAAGGGGGAGGAGGGGCCCCACGTGGCCCAAGCCGGCAGCCCCCGGCAGCCTGGAAAACACAGAGGGGGGAGGAATAATCAGCCCGGCTGCTAAAGGCTGCAGCTCCCAGGGGGAGACAGAAGAACCTCCAATCAGGTTAGAGATTACCCCCCTCCCCCAAGGCCTTCCAAGGGTGGGGGTGACTAGGCAAAGAGCAAATGCAATTCAATACAATACTATGCAATACAATAGCAGAGGGGGAAGGGACCTTGCAGGTCTTCTAGGCCAACCCCCCTGCCTGGGCAGGAGACCCTATACCTTTTCAGACAAATAGCTATCCAACAGCTGCTTAAAAAGCTTCCATTGTTGGGGCATTCACAACGTCTGGAGGCAGGTTGTTCCACTGATTAATTGTTCTAACTGTCAGGAAATTCCTCCTCAGTTCTAAGTTGCTTCTCTCCTTGATTAGTTTCCACCCATTGCTTCTAGTTCTGCACTCAGGTGCCTTGGAGGATAATCAGGCTGCCTCTTCCCTGTGGCAACCCCTGAGATATTGGAACACTGCTATCACATCTCCCCTAGTCCTTCCTTTCAGTAAACTAGACCTACCCAATTCCTGCAACCGTTCTTCATAGGCTTTAGCCTCCAGTCCCCTGATCCCCTCTGTTGCTCTTCTCTGCACTCTCCCTAGAGCCTCCACATCCTTTCTACATCCTGGTGACCAAACTGAATGCAGAATTCCAATTGTGGCCTTTCCAAGGCCTTATAAAGTGGGAGGAACACTTCACGGGAGCTTGATTCTATTCCTCTGTTGATGCAGCCAAAAACTGTGTTGGGTTTTCTGGCAGCTGTTGCACACTGCTGGCTCATATTAAAGGGTTGTCCACTAAAACTCCAAGATCCTCTTCACAGTTACTACTTGGAGCAAGGTATTCTGTACCTGTGCACTTTACCTTCGTTGCCTAAAGGTAGAACCTTACTTCATTGAATCTCATTTTCCTAGGCAGTGCCCAATGTTCAAGGGTATCAAGATCCTTCTGTATCTTTAGCCTGTATTCTGAAGTGTTGGCTATTCCTGCCAGCTTGGGGTCATCTGCAAACCTGATGAGTTCCCCCCCCACCGATCAGCATTTAACAAACAGAGAGCTAACCGGCATACCGGCTCCTTCTTATGACCGCTTGAGATAACAGCAGTTCTTAAAGAAACAGTACTACTATCATGGCATATATTTTGCTAACCCAACTGTTAGCTTACACACCTAATACCCTCATTCAAATCACTGATGAAGATGTTGAAGAGTACTGGGCTCAACACAGAGCCTTGGGGCACTCACTGCATTCTTCCCTCCATGAAGAGGCAGTTCCATTGAGGAGTACAGGTGTGTGCGGTTGGTCAACCAGTTACCAAGCCATCTGGTGTGACTATGTCTAACCCACATTCTTCTACTTTATCTAGTAGTAGGTTATGGTCTACCTTATCAGGACTTGCTGAAGTCCAAGTTAACTATATCAATGGCATTCCTATGGTCCACTAGGGTTGTCACCGTATCTAAGAAGGCAATATGGCTAGTCTGGTATGATCTGTTTTTGACAAACCCATGTTGGCTTTGGGCTCTTGAGCTGTTTTTCTCTCTTTCTGTAGGGGGGAATCACATCAGCAATTCTATAGTGGTTCTCCGGTACTCCAGGATCTCTGATAGATATAGTTTCAGTTGTTTGGAGATCTCGTCTGCCAGTTCCTTCACATCCCTGGGGTGTAACCACTGTTCCCTCTAAGGTGCGCGGCTGCGCGGCCGTGCACATGGCAAGAAAACCCCGCGCAGCAGTTTCTAACTGCCGCGCAGAGATTTCTTTCAAAGCAAACGTGGGGAAGTCCTTTGCAGGCGGCTAGAACTGGCCGCCCGCAAAGGACCTCCCCAGACTTGTTTTGATGAGCACGGAGCGACTGATGGTAGCTTGCGCCGGCCACAGCTGCTCAAACTAGCATCAGTCGCCCCGTGTTTAGCAAAGCAAGCCCGGGGAGGTCCTTTGTGGGCAGCCAATCCTATCCCGGGGCTGAAATGAATCCCCAAAGGCCCCCCCCCGCCACCAGAATATCTGCTGCCGTCCAGCTGAGGTGCTCCGAGCAGAGGGGGAGGCACCACCGCCGCTGCCATGGGTGGGGGAGCCAGCAGGAGCTTTGCCAGCTTCACTTCAGCCACAGTGCTTTGCAGCAAATGTCTTGGTTCACCCTCTGACTCCTGCTGAAATATCCCCTGCCTGCCAAGATCCCTTTTTCCCTCCTCGAAGGATCGAGGAGGATCCGGCCTCAGTGGGGGGCGGGGGGGGGAGAGGTCTTCCTCCAGGGCCCTGGAAGGTGAGCAAAGGAACACAGTGCTGTTTCCTCTCCCACAAACTTTACGGACAGAAGGCGTAGCTGTCCTGGGCAGATTTTAGCGATCTTTTCAGCCGCTGAACACAAACTAGTTGCTCCGGTCGCAGGTGCAAAAGGCCTCCCTATTCGGGCGGGGGGGGCAATGCAGCTGCGCCTGGGACCCCTCCTGTCCCTCGGGGCGGCGCTGATGTCTCTCTTGCGGGGCGGGGGGTTGCGGTGAGTTCCTGGAAGCGAGGAGGTGGGGGGGGGAGATAGCCAGGGTCCGCGTTTGCATCTTTCTCACTGCCTCCAGCTCTTTTCCCAGAAGGAAACGTCTTCCTTCCTCTGCGTTACGCTGAGCCTCGTTTAAAGGCTGCAGTTTTGAGCTCAGGCAAGATGGGAACAAAAGGAGGCGTTTTGCACAGAACTTCTTCAGCTCTGACAGGATTGTGGGGAATGGAAGCATGGGGAATCTCATGTCCTGCAGCCCAAACTTTCTCCTCCCAGCAACTTGGCCTGTTGGATACAGTGGTGGCGGGGGAAGAATGGGCTGGGTGGGCTGGCTGGCTGGGGAGGGGGGAGCCCTTTAAAGCCCTGCTGCCGTGTCTTCCCAGCAAGACTTCGTTTCGGCTCGCGGTTTCCCTTGCCAAGCATTTTTTTTCCTCTTTAAAAGAATTTTTGGATTTCTCCTCACCAAACCTTTAAGACTGAAAGAGTTAGAGTTGAAATATAAAGAGATTGTCAATCGCCATACTGTTAGATTGATAGGCAGTTATGGACTATCTTGATTATATCCTCCTTAGAAAGAATATGCTACTGTATGGTTGAGAAAAAGACCAACTTCATTCCATGGAAACCCAACAAAGTTCATAGGGAGGATTTCTTTCTACAATGGGCTTCTTGGGTCAACAGTGAATATCAGTTATCAAAAATGTATGTAGAAAATTAAGCAGGCAATAGGCAATTACAAAAAGGGAAGCCAACTTTCTGAATCTGTTTCTTTGCACTTAGTGACTTATAAATAGACTAATGTTCTGAAAACCTGACCTAAATTATTATATATTTTAAATAGCTGTAAAGCTATGCTGAAAAAGTTGTTCTCACGGTATTGTGATAAATTCAATAAAAAGAAGGGAATTCTTGATTAATTTAAGGAGAAATGAGAGTATTGGATAGTAAATGGACAAATAAAATTACCAATCAAAGAGAATATTTGCACCTCAGGGTTGAAATGAGATGTTCTCTCTTGCTCTTTCCTCTTCCTCTCTTCTCTCTCTGTCTCTCTCATCCTCTTTCTCTTTGTCTCTCTTCTCTTTGTCTCTCCCTCTTTTCCATTCTTCTGTCACTTTCTCCTTCTCTCTCTTTGTCTCTTTCTGTCTCTTTCACCCTTTCTCTTTGTCTCTTTTTCTCTCTCCTTCTTTCCTACTCTTCTGTCACTTTCTCTGTCCTTCTCTGTCTCTTTCTATCTCTCTTTCCCCTTTTTTTCTTCCTCTCTCCCACTCTTTTATCACTTTCTCTCTACTGCCCAAGCTGTCCCCATACTTATCTTCGATTGATCATGTTTGCAATAATTTACCTTCTTTCCTAAATAGGCGCAGTTCCCTTACTGGATCCCTCGCTCACTCAAACACACACACACACACACACACTCACGCACAAAACCATTTTTCTCCATTTCAATTCGGATCCTATAAATCAATTGCTCTGTGAAACATCTGTGAAAAAAATTCAGGTGCTCAGGCATGAAAATGTGTTGCTCAAATACTATACTTTTCCGCACACACTGAAAAAAAATTAGAGGGAACATTGGGTGTAACCCACCCGGTCCTGGGAATTGGACTTTGCCTAAGATAGACAGGCTACCATTTCTTCCCTATCTCATCTTGGGTCCCTAATCTGAATTTGGGGCGCTGTGCTTGATAGGTTGGATTGTTTATCCCTTCGGGTAAAGACAGATGCCAAGCATGAGTTAAATAGTTCTGCTTTACCCCTGCTGCTTGTCAGCTTCGGGCCACTTTCTCCCAGTAAGGGACCAATCGTTTCCTTAATCTTTCTTGGTTTTATCAGGCGGGAAGATGCCCCCTTTTGTATTTTATTTTATTTTATTATTATTATTGTTGCGGTGGTTTTTGTTATTATTTTACCTTTGTGGCAGGCCTTTATTGTGAGCTTAGCTTCCCTCACTTCATCTTTACATGCACTCTAGTGGCCGCCCATTAAACTCCGTCTGTGTTTACATTCAGAATATCTCTGCGCTAATCCTAGCCATAGAATCATACCACCCTTATGGCCGGGGGAAAAAGGGTCAGACAGGCTGGTCCCCATGCCAGAACCCACCACAAACTCAGAATGGGATGTCCGACTATGAGAGATTGCAGAAGCACCTCAGATAGCCTATGAATTTAGACAACATTCGCTGAGGGCAGAACATATGGCAGGGGTGGGGAACATCTGAGCTGACTGGCTCAGCCGGACCAAGGGGACAATTTGGAGCGGAAGCTGCAGCCAACAATCTTCAAGGAGCTGGCGGAGTGCTTCGGACGCCCGGAGGTCAAGTTATTCGCCACGCCCCTCAACACTCAGCTCCCGAGGTTCTTCTCCAGGTACCAGACATGGGGGGGCAGAAGGGGCAGAAGGGGCAGACGATCTACGAAGCCCCTGGCCCAGGGGTTGTCGGTATGCCTTCCGCCCTTACCCCTGATCCCCAGGTTCATATGGGAAACCCTTCGGGAGGGGGCGGAAGGTGTTCTGTTGGTGCCTCACTGGCCCCGGAGGCTGTGGTTGCAGATCTCCAGTCGCTTTCAGCGGAGAGGCCATGGAGAATCCCCCAGGAGGGGATATCCCTTAACCAGGGGTCGCTGGAGCACCCAGACCTTCAATGGCTCCAGCTGACCGCTTAGCTCTTGAGCGGAGCATCCTGGAGAAAGACCTCTTCCCCCCAGGGTGATGCAGACTATCCAGACTGCCCGCACACCCTCCACAGAGCGTATCTATGGCTCCATGTGGCGGGCCTCTGCCTCATGGTGTAATTCCCTGGGGCACAATCCTAGCCAGGCCTCAGTGCCTCAGATTCTGGACCTCCTCCAGGCAGGCCGGGACAGAGGGTTAGCTTCTAACACAATTAGGAGACAGATTTCAGCCATCTCGCCAGTTCTCCTGCATGGCAGGAGCCAGAGCTTGACTCACCATCCTATGGTCAGGCAATTCCTCAAGGGGGCTTCCAACCCCAAACCGCACACAGCGTTCAGGTACCATTCCTGGGACTTACACAGGGTAGGGGACGCTCCAATAGGTGCTCCATTTGAGCCTTTACGAACAGTTCCCCTTAAGTTCCTGATTCTCACGGTGGCCTTTCTGGTGGCCATCTCTTCCACCAGGCAGATATACGAACTGCAAGCTCTGTCCACCAGGGAGGATCTCTGCTTCTTCCACCAAGACAGAGTGGGGTTACGTCCTTCATCCCCAGGGTGGGCCCTTGCTTCCACCAAACCCAGGAACTGAATTGCCCAACTTCTGTCCAGACTCTTCCCACCCGTTGGGAAAGAAGTGGCACACTCTGGGCATAAGGAGGGCTCTGAAGATTACCTCAGGAGAACCAGGCCAGACAGGAAATCCGAAGCTCTGTTTGTCTCCTTCCAAATAGGGGCCTGGGTATCAGGTGACTTCCACCACAATAGGCAGGTGGTTGCGAACCTGCGTTGTCACTGCATACCAATTGCAGGGCTTACAGACACCAATCATATCACAGCTCACTCCATGTGGAGCGCAGCCACGTCCAGGGCCTGGGCCACGCAGACAGCCCTGGCCGGAATCTGCAGGGCAGCCATGTGGGCTTTCCCCTCTCCCTTTGCTAGGAACTATAAACTGGACTCTTTTGCCTCAGCAGAAGCCTCTTTGGACGCAGGGCGTTGCAGGCGGTTCACAGGGCGGGGCCCATGCCTCAACTGGCATGAGCGGGGGACATGGGGCCTCATGGGTCTCCCTCCCTAGGGACGTGCAGGCTTTGGTACGTCCCATTCTGGATACTCCTCCCCCCTCACTATGGAGAAAGGGCGTTGGTACTTACCTGATACGCCTCTTCTCATAGTGGGGGGAGGGGTATCCAGTCCCTCCCTGACTATGTTTGTACGACTAAGTTTTATGTTCATCGTTTTATGAAGTTATATAAATATTGATGTTGAAGACGATAAAAGCTAAGAACTGAATTAAGAGTCTGGAGTGAATGGTGCAACAAGTCGGATGGAGCTCTTCGTCAAATATGGGAGGTCCTGCTGGCCAGGGGGCGTTGCCCAAAGAGCTTATCTGACTCATCCAATCATGTGAGGACAAGGTCAACCCATTCTGGATACTCCTCCCCCCACTATGAGAAGAGGCGTATCAGGTAAGTACCAACACCCTTTTTCAACTTTGGCCATTTCATGGCTGGCTGGGGTATTCTTCAAGTGGCCAAGGTTGAGAAACACTGGGATAGAGAACGTAAAATTGGGCTTTAGTAGCTTTCCTGCTCCCTCTCCATCTGCAGCTTTAAAAATGTTCAAGAGTGAATGTTTCTTATTTCCCATGAATGTTGTAGCACAACAACTCTGATTTTTGGAAGCAATTGCAGATACTTCTGGGTGCACTACAAAATGTCATGCTTTTTTATTGTACTTGTGTTCCGAGCATGGGAACATTAGGGATTACATTTTTTAGTGTAAAGAAAACCCAGTCAGGTGAAGTGTTCACAAATTATGACCTGTTGTGTGACTGTTCTGAACAAGATAGTACGGCTTTCCCTATTTGTGGATAATTTCTCTATTTCTTTGTGGGCGAAGAAAATGTTTCACTTTGGTCATCCTCTGAATTTAGGGCCGAATTGAATGGCTTAGGTTGTTCGGCATCATAGTAATTCATATCTTACAGTTATGTACTATGAATATGATTTGTTTTTCTTCTAAGGAAGGAAATTGTGGAAGTGGCTGAGTCAATTCATTAAAAGATCATCTGCACATTTTACTCTATTTATTTCATACATTAGCAATAGCAGTTAGACTCATATACTGCTTCATAGTGCTTTATAGCACTCTCTATAAAGACAAGTGTCATTATATTGCTCTCAACAATCAGAGTCCTCATTTTACCAACCTCATTTTACCAAAGGATGGAAGGCTGAGTCAATCTTGAGCTGGTCAGAATAGAAATCCTGGAGTGAACAGTGAATTAGCCTGCAGTACAGCATTCCAACCACTGAGCCACCATGGCTTTCTTATTTTTTAGCTTGGTTTTTTTATTAAAGAGAATTCCAAATTGAGTACAATCAAGACAGCTCAATAAAAATATGCAGAATTCAAAACTTAGAGTCATTGAAAGTTACAAGCATCTTTCTCTTGTTAGCAAAATTTTGCCTTCGTTTACTTGTTATAGTTCCAGGCCTCTAGACCCAACATTCTCCCAGAATTATGGCGATCCAGAAGTGAATTTGCCAACTCCAGGGCTGACTCTGAAGACTTGGTTGTTCTTTTTGTTAATGAGCTTGGATACATTCCAACAAGTTCAGTGGGTTTTGCTGTTGTGTTTATAGGCCACATTTCACCCTAAACAGTATTTCAGAGGGTTGAGATCAGAATGCCAAAAAGTCAGAATTTGATGCTTCAAATATGCATCAGGTATAAGATTTTTAGGGTTCCTTTAATGAATTTTGCAATAGCAGGGGGGTAAATGAGCCAGTGATTTTATTTACTTATCTTTTCCTCTTTGCAGCTTTTAGCTAAACTGTTGAAAAGCAAAAACCCAGATGATTTACAAGAAGCAAACAAGCTTATTAAATCTATGGTGAAAGAGGTGAGACTGAGCACTTAATAATACTGTAGAGGTGATGATTGCTTGGAATTTGTTTTATAGATTCACGTATTTTAGAATCTTTTTAACCCGACCATTAGTTACCAGAAAATTAAATGGGCTGCCCTCTAGTAATAAGATTTTTGTTTTCCTTAGCACCAAGTTCTTATCTCTGTGTGAAATTGTATCAGGAGGTTGCGTAACAAATAAGACAAGCTAGTCAATGATTTGTAGCTCCACTCAGCCTCCCAACTCTTAAGTTAGAGAGTTAATAGGTTCTATTATCTTCAGTTCCCTGGCTCACTTGTTTACTAATGTCTGTATCATATGATAGAGAGCCAGTTTGGTGTAGTGATTAAAGCGCCAGGCTAGGAGACTGTGAGTTCTAGTTCTGCACAAATCCAGCTTGGTGACCACAAGTGAGTCACTCTCAGCTCCAGGAAGGACTCAAACTTCTTCCGAAAATCTTGCTGAGGAAACCGATATCTTTAATCTAGGTATTCATCAGGAATCATCATTGGCAACCTCGCCCCCACCATCAAGTGACAAGATATATATGCTTCCATCAGTTTAATCAATGATTTATGCCATTATTTCATAACTTGGTACCCTGCAGATATGTTGGACTACAACACTCATTCCCAGCCAGCATGGAATTTTCCTTACAAAAATATCCCCTCTCCCTTTCCTTTTTGTTATGACACTCTCTCTTGATTAATGTCATGTAGTTTCTTGCTTTTATCCTTGATTTCTGCCCCCACCCTGCATATTGTGTAGTATAGTATTTATCCTTTCCTTCTCAAATCTCTTAGCTCTATGACAAAATTCTTACCTTAAATAACTAAAAGTGATCTCAACAGATCAGTCAAAACTAAAATTTTCTGTTGTTTGATAAACTGCTATGAACAGAGTGATTCTTATTTTTTGTGTTAAGATTTGTCTTGACTACCTACATAAAATATTCATAAAAGCTTTTTTTTAGAACCATGTGAGGATTTTGTAGCCAGAATTCTAGAAATAGTCCTGGGAAATATGTGATCTCTTGAGCTCTTCAATCAGCCTGCCCTGAATTAGAAGGTGAAATATTAAAGAATAAACGTAATTTTAGCTCTTTTGTTTCAAAACTGAAGGATGAGGCACGGATACAGAAAGTAACAAAGCGCATGCATACTTTGGAGGAGGTGAACAACAACGTGAAATTGTTGAATGAGATGTTGATCCACTACAGCAAAGAAGACTCTTCCGAGGCTGATAAAGAGCTCATGAAGGTTGATATGAATCTTTTCCTTATACAATAGTTAGTTCTTGTCATGTGAGAGAGCTGCCAGCGTCACTCAGACAATCACATTTTACTCACTCCATGGGTAGATAATATCTTTTTGTGTGCGTGTGGCTTCATCACCTCTTTTCTCCTTTCTGCACACAGGAGCTCTACGACAGATGTGAAACCAAGAGGCGGACATTATTTAAGCTTGCCAGTGAAACAGAAGATAATGACAGCAGTTTGGGTAACTGGGACTGTTTCTTTGCAGGGAAAGAAATGACTGGGTTTTCCCCCAGTAACTGGCCAAAACATCTCCTTGGCCACTGGAAAACTCCCCCTTCATTTTAAACAACTCTGGAGCTTTACATGAGATTTAACATTTTGGAGGGGTCCTTATATTAAAAAGCAAGAAACCTGTAGCTGCACTCTCTCTTTATACTTCCTCTAATGCAGTGAAATTGCAATGGTGGAAGGAATAATCTTAAGGAAGAGCCACAACTGAAACAGTGGTTTAAAAAAAAACTGAGTTGGAGCAGAAGCATAATTTAAGTAAGCATCTCAGACAGGACCCTTCCTAGTTCTCATGGGACCAAGGACCAAGTGGGGAGGCTCATTCAGACCTGCAAGATCTGTTATTGTAACCCAAGGGTGTCAAATGGGCATTGCCGCATTGTCACGTGACGTATTGCGATTGTCAACTTGTGAAGCTTTCCTGCTCCTGAGTTGCCATAGGCAGGGGCTTCTATTAGGGCATCAGTCGGAACTCTGACAGTGACTTTTCCCCCCTTTGCTAAACAAGGGGTGGGCGTGGCCAGCGTGTGATGCATCTGGCCCGAGGGCTGTGAGTTTGACACCCCATTGTAACTTTATAAAAACCAGAAAATTAGCCTTCATAACTTTGGTTTCCTTACCTGGTGAACATTGAAGGGATGACAGAATTATACAATGAAAAGTTGTGAAACGGTGGATGCTTTTCTTCTATTACTAAATTACGTAGGTTCTTTTACAAAAGCCTTAGCCAGGACCATGAATTCGGTGAACAAAGCACTTACCATTGATAAGGAAGGATAGTTTCAGTTGTTATTCACTGTTCACTGGACTCCTGCATTTTACGGTCCATTTTAGCCAATTTAAATTGCCTTCTATCAACCTCATTTTCCCCTTGGTATAAGGTGGAAAGGAAAAGAGGGAGCAATATACATTGGAAATATTGAACGGCATGATAGTATGCTAAGTGGTTAGGATGAAAAATGATCACTGATATAAATTTCATTTTGTGGATAGAAAATTTGTTTCAGCATCAGCTAACTATATAAAATGTAGATGTATGTAAAAAAAACCAAATGGTATGTTTGTATGTGCATGTGTATGTGTGACATCTTCCCTATTTTTTAAATGAAGCAGTTTATTCTAAAATAACTTAAACGTGATGCTTAAATTTTGAGCTTGCACATTGCTTGATTAAATATTTAATATATTAAAATATATATATTTAAATATACCATAGATGAATATTAGAAGATGGAGCTAATGCTACAGTTGTTAATTATATTCCATCATACTTAGTTTCAGGAAGGTGGTGCCTTAAGTGCCTAAACCACAAGGATTAAATAGAAAAAAATCTTTAAATGAAACTCAGTTGGCAGTGTTGTTTCTAATATACCAGTTCTTCATAATACATTTCTGAATATTTAAAGCTTAAACTATGCAGGTAGTCAGCAGGGCATACTGTTACAATGGCATAAATCAGATGGGCTGATTATTTATTTGTTTATGGTTACATGAACCACTTCAGGCAACCATAACCTATGTAAAGAAACAACGGTCATAGCAGTAATGCAATGTAATAATACACATACATCCAATATTAAATTACGGGAAGAATTATGGCTCTATGGAGCTCTATGACACTTATCCCAAAGATAGGTTGATAATGTTTCTAGACAGAAGAAGCATTCTTGAAAGCTCAGTGGGCTATATCTATGCTATACATTTTTTTCCCCTTACAGGAGATATTCTTCAGGCTAGTGACAACTTATCACGAGTAATAAATTCCTACAAAAAAATTATTGAAGGTCAGGTCATCAATGGTGAAGTAGATCTTTCAATGCTGCCTACAACAGAAGGTGAATCGTATTTCTCAGAAGATACTTAGTTTGTTCCTTTAATGATTCTGCTTCTTCTTTTATGTAATTTTAAAATAGTATGCAATTTGGAAGTTTTTTAAAAAATATCTGTAGTATAAATACACATCAGACTCAGTCATACTGAAATGCTGGCAAGAGAATATTTCAGGCTCCTAAAACATTATTACTTCCCATGTAACGTGGTCTTAAACCTGAGAACTTCAAAGGGAAATCCCTGCCTAAAAGCCCTGAACTACAAGCTTAGGAAGTAAGCTACTTCTATCAGTAATGACCTCAATTACAGTAATAGATTTTTCCCATAATAGGTTACTATTAAGACTAACTGAAGGATAATCATTATAATTATTTTAGACAATTTAACCTTCAGTGTTGTCAGCTTGCATTTCCCTGGTTTTTTTCTCTCCTCTGCTAAGCTTATTGCTTACAGACACTCTGTTTACAACTCAAGGTCCATATTCCTGCTGATTTAGAACAACACTCTGTTGTATTGATAAAATGAATTTTAATTGTGAGATAGGCAGATTGCAAGCTTTGGAAATTCTTTTGTTTCTATTGGAATCCAAAGGTCCCTGCAAAATAGTAATGGATAAGGAAACTAGATATCAAATTATGTAATCTATGAGCTATGGTTGTGCTGTTGTATATAAAAATGTATGTGAAAATTATTACCATTGGATTTTGTTCTGTTTTCCTCTTGCCATTATTTTAATCTAAGGAAGCTTCAGCTGTTAAAACCAGTTAGCCTTCAAGGTACCTTAAGATTTTTTTGTTACATTTGTTGTGTTTTGCTGGCTGTTTTGAATTTGAATATTCCTAGCCATTTCTCCTGCGTGCTGTCCTTTCGGCTTTGGATTTGTCGCCTGGGATCGGGGGCTGCAAGGTCCACAGGCTCATCGCGCCTGGACGCAGTGGCAGCGCTCCCAAGAGTGGAGTTTGGGGTCCCTTTCCCTCGCTTACTGTTTACGCGCGTCCTGGGCTGGTGCGCCGTCTCGCACCGGGAGCGACCCGCCTGTGCGGTGCGGTTAATCCCCAGGCGTTCTCCTTGCCACCGCAGCAATTATCTTTAAACGGAGCTGCAGCCGGTCTCGCCACGGTGCTTTCGAGCTTGCACGACTCCCTGGCGTTCATTCAGTGCCTTGGCAGTTTGAATTTCGCACCTTCTGTGTCGGTCACCATTTTTGGATCGAGGCTCTGCGCATGCGCCAGAAACAGCTGGAGGAGGCGTGGCATGTAAATTCGTGCCCAGGCATCGGCGCTGTTCTGACGGCCCTCCTCTTTCCCTCACTTGCAGCTTGCTGGCTTAGTGAGGAGGTCATCTCAGCACAGCTACTGTCTCACGTGGCGCCTTGTGCAGTGGAGCGAATTCGTGGTGCTTGCTATATTAAACGAGGTTGAGCCCTTTCAAATCTTCCTAATTGCAATGGCAGACCAGTCCGTTTGCAGATGTACTGTAGAGCCCATGTGTGAGCCCCATTCCCTCGGTGAGGGAGAAGCTAGCCCAAGGACTGGCAGGGCCGCTACTAGGGCCTCCAGACATTTATCCCGTTCGGGATAAATCCCATAAACGCAAGGATAAGACAAAGCCGCATCTAAAGCCTCTGGGGCACCTAGCTGCTCACCCCCGGTCCTGATTCTGCAACGAGTTTCACCAGTGCGCCTTACAGAGCAGGGTTGGTCTCCTGATACACAATTGCCCCGGGCACCCTTTTCTGCGGAAGGGGTATTGGGGCCCCAATCCCCCCCCAGTCATATCGGAAGCTAGTGTGGCTTCGGCCCGCTCGCCCCCACGTGCAGGGCCCTCTGCTACGTTCACTCCTACTGCTGCAGGCCTCAGGCCGATGGAAGGCCAGGATTTGGGCCTTCCTCCTGATCTTTACCAGATGATATCTGCAGCTATTTCTAGGGGTGTGGATGCAGAGCTGCATCGTAGAGCCCAGGTTCCTAGGGCCCAGACTGGTCCTGATCCCCAGGCAGTGCAAGGGGATTCATCTATTCCTCAGACAGACCCACCTTCGCCCCTGCCCTCAGTCTATAGTGAGGAGTCAGCCTTAGTGGAGGAAGGTGAGGTTATAGACAGGGATTTTTCTGATGATGAGGGTTTGCCTCTGGATCAGCCTACTGCCCCTGGATTGTTTCAACACTCTCTATTTAAGTCCTTATTGTATAAGGCTAAAACCACCACCCACATGGAGGAGGCAGCCTCTAAGGATAGCACAGCAGTGGGTTTGGATGCAACTGAATGCCTCTTCGCTGAACAGGTGGCCTTGAAGGACGTTATTCCCTCACCCAAGCTATTTCTAGATCTGATTCAAAAGCAGTGGGATCAACCAACTGCGGTTACCCCGCCCAGCAATGGGGATAGGAAATTGTACACTTCTACTCCAGAATTGGAAGGTATTCTCTAATTCCCCACCGTAGATACTCCTATTGCTGCCCTCGCTTCTCCAGCGTTAATTCCATCAGAGATCTCTGAGGGCTTGAAGGCAGAGGACCGAAAGGCCGAGACAGTCATTCGTAAGACCCATCAGGCTGCGGCCTGGGCCCTACGCTCAGCTACTGTGGCGTCCATCTTTAATAGAACCTCCTTGGTCTGGCTTAAACAGTTGCAGGGTAGGCTTGCCCCAGAGGACATGCGCCTTCACCAAGATATTACCAAATTGATGGCAGCCTTGGAATTTTCTGCGGATGCCACTCTTAGTGCAGCAAAATTTGCCTCTCGAGCTGTAGTCTCTAATGTGGCATCCCAGCGTTTGCTGTGGCTTCGCCATTGGCAGGCTGACGTCAAGTCCAAATAGTGCCTTGCGTCCATGCACTTCAAGGGTGGGGCCTTGTTTGGATCTGTCCTAGATCCCATCCTCATTGAGACCAGGGATAAGCGTAAGGTTCTCCCTTCCACCAGTGGTCGCACCAATAGGAGACAACAGCCTTATAATAGACGACAGCCCTTTTGGGCCGGGGATTCCAGATTCGCTCCTGCTCCCTACATTCCCCACTACAACAGGGGGTTTTCCCAGTCGCAGGACCGCGGCCAGGATCGCACGGGGGCGAGGGATAGGGGTCGCCAGCAGACCCAGGCGCAGTCCCAGGCTAGAAGGCCATTTCGTGGAGCTGGCAACCGGTCCTTTCGGAGGTAACGGTGACTCACAAGGGGAGGAACCCATTGGATGCCGCCTCCTGGCCTTCACTCATCAGTGGGCGGAGATCACGTCCGACGCCTGGGCCCTTCACGTAGTGAGGCTGGGCCTCACTCTAGAATTTCTCTCCATTCCCCCGAGGCGGTTCATCAAGTGCCCCGTACCCAGGTGCCCGACAAAAAGGCGTCTCATGGACACCGAAATACAACACCTTCTCACCATCAGGGCTGTAGAGCAGGTACCAATGGGTCAAGAGGGGCTAGGATTTTACTCCATCTTGTTCCTTGTGCCCAAGAACTCGGGATGGCGGGCCATCCTAGATTTGAAAAGGCTCAATTGGTACATCAAGTACCAAAACTTCAAAATGCAATCTCTCAAAAGCATATTGGCCTCCATCCGCCAAGGCGACATGATGACATCAGTCGACATCAAGGAAGCATACCTCCACGTGCCCATCCATCCGGCACATCGGAGATTTCTACGCGTCCAGTTCAATGGCCGTCACTTTCAGTACCGGGCCTTACCCTTCGGCCTGTCATCGGCCCCTCGCACGTTTACCAAACTCCTGGCAGTCGTAGCGGCATCACTTCGCCCAGTCCCAATACAAGTGAATTGTTATTTGGACGACATCTTGGTTCTGTCTCCATCTCGGAACCAGGCCCTACGGGATCTGCAGGCCACAATGGACTCGCTGCGCAGTCACGGGTTCGTCCTCAACCTCCCCAAGAGTCACCTGCAGCCGACCACATCGCTGCTCCACCTGGGGACCATCGTCAATTCAGTAACGTGCGAAGTCTCCCTGTCTCCAGAGAGGCGACAGAGCATCCAGCACCTGGCGAATCAGGTACTATCTCAGAGACTCTTACCATTGGCAACACTGTCCAAATTACTGGGAAAAATGATTTCTTGTATCAATGTGGTTCCCTCGGCCAGGTTCCATGCACGCCCACTTCAATGGTTCCTGCTTCCCTTCCAGAGGGCGCACACCAGCCATTCCCAGATCAAGGTTCGGTTCCCACCCAAACCTCCCAGGTCTCTCCGGGGGTGGACATCCTTCAAACTCCTCCAAGGGTGCCCTTTCAAGGAACCGGACCGCATCCAAATTACAATGGATGCCAGCCTATTTGGGTGGGGGGACCATGCCCTGGGCCGAGTCGCTCAAGGACGCTGGTCGAGCCAGGAGCTGGCAAACAGCATCAATTGGCTGGACCTACGCGCCATCTGCCTAGCCCTCCAAGAGTTTTGGGACATTGTATCACACAACCACGTGCTGGTTTTGACCAACAGTGTAGCCTCCCAGGCCCATGCCAACCGCCAAGGGGGTACCCACTCCAGGGCCCTGATGCTAGAGGCGGAGAAGCTGCATCACTGGGCGGAGAACAGACTGTTATCAATTTGGACGGAGCACATCTCGGGCGTTGCCAACATGCAGGCGGACTGGCTAAGCAGAGCCACCGTGGATCAAGCGGAGTGGCAACTTCACCCCGACATCTTCCAGGAACTCTCTCGCCGGTTCAGCCATCCCGAGGTGGATCTGTTGGCGCAACCTCACAACGTGCAACTACCGCGATTTTACACCAGGTACCAGACTCCCGGGGTGGAGAGGGTGGATGCTCTACGCAGTCCGTGGCTGGCCGGCCTCCTTTACGCCTTTCCTCCCCTCCCGATCCTCCCGTCGGTCATCCAGAAGATCCTGACGGAACAGGCGGAAGTGCTGTTGGTTGTCCCGATGTGGTCCAGACGACCCTGGTATGCAGACCTCGTGCACCTGTTGGTGTCACATCCGTGGAGGATTCCGGACGACCGGATCCAGCTCAACCAGGGGGCTCTCATTCACCTGAACCCCCAGCTACTGCAGTTAGCCGTGTGGCACGTGAGCGGGCTATTCTGATCGGCCTTCACTATTCAAGTAAAGTTATTGACACTATCCAGGCAGCCCGACGACCATCTACTACACGTATATATGGGGCCACCTGGCAGGCCTTCTGCAGGTGGTGCCGCCGCACCGGTGCTGACCCTATCAGGGCTTCGGTGCCCCAAGTCTTAGACTTTTTGCAATCAGGACTTGACAAGGGCTTAGCACCCAACACGCTTCGCCGGCAGGTCGCAGCATTATCCACGGTGATTGGGGGTGGCCAGGGCCGCTCCTTGTCTCAGCACTCACGGGTCAAGTCTTTCCTGAAGGGTGCAGCTAATCTGAGGCCCCAGACAGTGCACCGTTATCCTACCTGGGACTTGACCTTGGTCCTCAGGGCGCTCACATCTGCCCCATTCGAGCCCATTCACTCCATCAGCATTCGGTTACTGACGCTTAAAATTGTGTTCCTGGTGGCCATTACATCGGCCAGGAGGGTGTCGGAGTTGGCGCTCTCGGTTCGTGCGGACCTCTGCATATTTCATCCTAACAGAGTTGTCCTCCGTTTGGACCCAGCCTTCCTCCCGAAGGTCAACACGTTGTTCCACAGGGCTCAGGAGCTCATCCTCCCGGACTTTTGCCCACGCCCTTCCCATCCTCAGGAGCGCCAGTGACATCATTTGGATGTTCTCAGAACTCTTTGACGCTATGTGAAGCGCATGGCATCGTTCAGGAGGTCGGAGGCAATGTTTGTTTCATTCCAGCCATCATCCATGGGACAGAAGGTGTCTTCCCACACCATCGGCCGATGGTTAAAGGCGTGCATCGCTCTGGCGTATGACAGCCATTCCCGACCGGTTCCCAGGCGTATTACTCCTCATTCTACCAGGAGTGCTGCCACCACGGCGGCCTGGGCTACGCAAGCCTCAGTGGAAGAGACTTGCAGGGCTGCTACTTGGTCGTCGCCTTCACCATTTATTCGACACTACAAGATTGATGTGTATGCCTCGCCAGAGGCCTCCTTTGGGCGGAGAGTGCTGCAGAGGGTTCTTTCTTCTCCGGAGGATCCTGACCAGCCTAACTCCCACCCTGGAACTTAATTGCTTTGGCATGTCCCATGCTTGGATTCCCCAAGCAGCACACAGGAGAACGACCATTGACTTACCTGAACGGTCCTTCTATGTGTGCTGCGAGGGGAATCCAAACCTGCCCGCAGTTTCGGCTGGCCAGGGCTACACCTTGACGCTGACTCAATGACTAACCTTGCTATTTTCTTGACTGGACTACTCTGGACGTGACTCTTAATACCTGTTTTGGATACGACCATAAGTGACATTGACATACATCTTTCAACGGCTGACTTCGTACAAAACTGACCCATCCAGTCAGAGGAGGCGTGGTCAACATTTACATACTCAATCTCTAGGCTAATGGACAAAGTTAACCATGCTTGGATTCCCCTCGCAGCACACATAGAAGGATGGTTCAGGTAAGTCAACGGTCAATTCATAATAATAGGGCACATTTCTCAGTAATGCTGAATGACAAAGAATAGAAAGGTGAGATACAAGAGAAAGAGCTCAGGCCAAAACATGGCAGAAGATAATGCAATCTAATATACTCTTGGCATGGCGGTTTCTGTTGCTCTTTAGAATTAGGGAACACGGAAGCTCTTGTCTGTTGAAGAAATGGACAAGGCTGGAAATCTGCCTTGAGAGTTGACTCTTGATGTCTTAGACGTGCATCCAGGTATTAAAGCAATGCCCTTGTGCTTAAAAGCAACTATCCAGTATTGTGATGTATTTGCTGAAAACTGTTGTATCCTTTGGCATCTTTTTCAATTCTCTCCTTTCCTTCCAGGAAGCAATTCTGCCGATAACGTCAATACCCTCATTGATTTGGAGGGATTGGAGGTTTCAAATGTGCCACCACAACCACCATCACCACTCCTTATGTCAAATGCAACACCAACCCTAACTCCAGCTCCAGCCTTATCAGAGATCCCCATCCTCCCACCCCCGCCTCAGGCAACTGGTCACTCCCGGAGTCATTCAGTCGGCTATGCTGAATCCATTGCTACTCAGTCAACTAGTGCAGCCAATTCCCTCTCTCTGCTTGATGAGGAACTCCTGTGTTTAGGTCAGTTGGATGTGGTTTGAGGGTATTTAATGTGTAGCTAGGAAGCCATGCTGCTGTGGATACTTTGTCCACAATCTGGTAAAAGGAAGGTCTTTGTCGCAATGCATTAAATAAGCCTGTTTTCTGGACTAGAATATCACTGAGAGCTAAGGAAGACAGCATAGGCAAAGTAGTACTCTGTTTTGAATGCTGCCACTGTATTAAGATAAGAAAGACAGAGAGAGATGGAATGCCATAAGCTAAATGGAAACGTTATGAGTCTTCTTTTTCCCAACTGCTGTATCTACAGCAGGCATGTCAAACTCGATTGCATTGTGGGCCACATCAGGGTTGTGTTTGACCTCAGGAGGTGGGGGGGGGGGCATGGCCAGAGGACATGACCAGCTCGACATTACTCGTGTTGGGGGCATCTGTGGTGGCCTCAGTGCTCTGCCAGTGAAAGTGGAGTTCGGGAGAGCCACATGCGGCCCTCCTGATTTCAGTTTTTGCCGGCAGAGGCCCTGCATGCCGGTCCTTTGCTGTTCCCAGGGCAGCCCCATGGGCCAGGTCTAACCACCCTATGGTCCTGATTCAGCCCACGGGCCTTGAGTTTGACACCCCTGATCTACAGTAATTGGGTAGCGTCCACGGGTAGCATATGTATGTGTTTATTTAATAAATGTATATAGGGTACCCATCTCATATACACCGCTCTGGGCGACTCCCGATTAAAATTGAATATAAAACAAAACAGCCAGAATTAAAAAAAAAAATCATAAAAATGGCATCTGAGAAATAAAAACTCAAATTAGCCATGAAACAAGCTCACTTGTTTTATCCAAGCCCTGGGCTTGAAAGCAAAGTCAGGTTAATGTTAGGATTGGACTAGGTCTAATTGTGGAGGGGTGGTGGTGATGTTCCAGAGAACAGGCACCATGGCAGAAAAGGATTTAATGCTGGATCAAGATGATGCTCTCTCTCAGACAGGATCTGGAATATACCTCCCCTGGACGGGTAGATTACACTGGGGTCTTTTGAGAAGGCATGTGATAGTATTTATTTGTTTGAATGAGCTGGGAGCAATAAAATTACTCATACTCTCAGAAGAATATCTGTAACGCCCTACTTGCTTCTGCTCCTAGTTGTTGAGTAACAAATGCGGTCTAAACAGTAATAGTTGTGCAGTTAAAGAGCAGTAGAAAAAATAAAAAATTAAGAAATGGCTGTGTGAATTGGCCCAATGTCTATTTTTTAACAGGTTTTCAAAGAGTCGCTGAGCTGAATGTAAGCATGAAATCTGTCAGGGAGAGGGTGATATTGCAATTAACTCCCCACCCCCACCTCTGTCCTTCATCTCACAACATAGCACTCTTGGATACTGTCTTGGAGAACGAGGGTTTGTTCAAGGACCCACAGTATAAAATGTACCTAAACTTGGATTTGCACTTGGGTCCACAGCCTAAATGCAAAATACCGCATGCCTCATCAGCTTACTTAAGAGTTTTTTCCTACTAAAATGTGACTTGCCTTTATCCCTTCCCATTCCTAACACTGTTTTTTCTCCCCACTCAGGCCTCAATGACCCTGCTCAAAGTGTAGTAAAAGAATCAGTGGAAGCAAATCAGTGGAACCTGCTCCAGGTATTTTGTTTTCTGTACACTACTAGGTTTTAGGGCTGTGCAGCCATTTAGATTCCAAAGAGATGTACTGAATTTGGCAGGCAGGTAAATATAGAGTTCTTGGATACGAGATGGGCAGCAAATACATTACATATTGTGTGTGTGTGTGTGTGTGTGTGTGTGTGTGTGTGTGTGTGTGTGTGTGTGTGTGTAATGTTTGTCAAGGCACCTGGTATGCCCCAAATATGGGAGGGAGCATACTGCTTCCCTTTTGCCTTTCAGCTCCACCCTAGGAACCTTCCAGGCCAAAACCATTTTGTATTGAATTTTTTGCTGATAAATAAATGAAGGGAGATTAGTATAGATCTATTTCAAGCTATTTAGCTCTCATCAGCTAGCCATACCCTTACTGGGATTTGAAACAGCTTGAAATAGATCTATACTAGTCTCCCTTCATTTATTTATTAGCCAAAAATGTATATATACAATATATATGAACGTGTTTGTATGTGTGTTCAGGCATAATTCTGGAATGCCTCGAGCAATTTCAACCAAACGTCGTACACAGATGATAAGTCATTGTACACAGGTAAGACACCCCTAAAACTCCTCAGGGTGTGTGTTCTGTTAAGATACAGCCTGTTGTGCCTTAAAATGGCTTCTATTGTACACAGTACTTCATGGCTTCACAGTACTCCACAAGGGAGCTCCTTCTGGTAAGGGGGAAAATCCAAAGTTAGAAATTACGTTTGGTCCGGACATTTCCCCCCTATAAATAAAAACCCAGGCAATTCCAGGTTATCGGCTAGTAAATAAATAAAATACAACATTTATCTGCAGTTCTTTAAAGCAACCACACCTTTTCCTGAGGTTTGTGACTATAAAGCAGGGGTGTCAAACTCGCATCACATGATGTATTGGGACTTTCCCCCCTCCCTTCGCTAAATGGGGCATGGCCACAGCGTGATGCATCTGGCCTGCAGGCTGGGAGCTTGAAAACACTGGCATAAAGAGTTACAGATAGATGCCACCTTTGTTCCTTCTTCTGCTCAGAATCACATTTTTGAATTAAATTTGAAATGCTGCATAACTTCCTCGGTTTATACTTCAGAAGATTTTTAGGAAAATATCCAGAATGATTCTGTCCTAAATAGAATTGTCCTTTATTTTTCTGGCTTATTCCATTGTTAGAGGATGCAGTAATGAAGAGTATCCTATTTTCCATAGGAGATACAGATCAGATTTATTTTCCATAATTGTTTCTATAACAAGGCAACCCATTTGAAATAGAGAAGAGCTTTTTAAAAACCTGTTGTGCCCTTGGCTTCCTTCCCCTCATCCTTTGTATAGAGCAGAGGTGTCAAACTCAAGGCCTGTGGGGTGCTTAGATCTGGCCCATGTCACTTGTGTCGGGAACCCCTGTGGTGGCCTGAGCACTCTGCCAGTGAAAACGGAGCTTGGGAGCCTGCAGCGGCCTCCTGTAACCCTCTGTCAGTAGCTTGGGAACTCCATTTTCGCTGGCAGGGCGCTTGGTTCACCACAGACGCCGCCGACATGAGTGACATCAAGCTGGCCATGGCTACCCTGGCCATGCCCACTTGGTCCCAAAGGTCAAACACAACCCTGAATGAAATCCTCAATGCAGTGGTGAAATTCATTTTTTTTTACTACCAGTTCTGTGGGGCGTGGCTTGTGGGGCGTGGCACGGGAAGGATACTGCAAAATCCCTATTCTCTCCTCGCTCTGGGGCTAGCCAGAGGTGGCATTTGCCGGTTCTCTGAACTACTCAAAATTTCCGCTACTGGTTCTCCAGAACCTGTCAGAACCTGCTGGATTTTACCCCTGCCTCAATGAAATCGAGTTTGACACCCCTGGTATAGAGGAATACACACGGCCTGATGAAGGCCATTCTAGAGTGTGATAACAGAAGAGAGGTGAAATACTGCAGCGGTACATCTCTTTCCTGTGTTGCAGAATGAGCCAGTAGATCTGGACTTCTTGAATCCAAAGCCAGTTTCTGTTCCTTGCAACTCTGCAGTGAACCTGCTTCTTTCATCTGTGTCACAGCCCGGATGTGGAGCATCAGTACCTCTTCCTTCTACCTTCACAGCCCCTCAGCCTGTTTCCAGTATGTCTGCTCCTACCTCAGTCTCATTCATCTTTTCCACCGGACCATCACTTGGCTCTTTAAGTACAATGCCTGTAGCTCCAGGTTACTTTGGCTCAGCAATGGGAATGAATGAATTGCACAAGATAGACCCATTAAATCATCTTCTAGAGGAAAACAAAGGGTAAGGGTTGGTGTTTTTTTCCCTCTGTTCTCTCTGCTTGATAATGGCTCTTTCTCTTGTTTAAATTAAAAATGGGGAATGAGGGCATTTGCTTTAATGTCAGTTTTCAATATTTGGGTCTATTTTATTAAATGGTTCCTTAAAATAAGCCTCTGGGCTTGGCACATAAATTACTCTTTAATCTTCCCGTGGCTGTGGTTCAGCGCCTGTGCTACTGCAAAGAGTGTGGGGGTCAATTATCTATCCATCTTCTCCACCAGCTAAGAATATATTCCTTTGAGCACCACTGATGAAGATACAATACAGCAGTATTGTATCTTCAAAGGGCCATTTTCTGTGACAGGAATTGATATTAACCATAAGCATTTCCAATGATTTGTCCTCTCCCCCACCCCCCATTAAACAATACATGAACAAAGGGTGACAATATCTGTCTTGTCTATATTTTAAATTTACATTCAAGCTGCCTTGAGTCCCGTTTGGTGACCTTATACTTTAAATAAATCAGTGTTACTATTAGCCTGTGTGTAAATTAGGTAATTATCTGGAATCCTCCTTTCAGGTCTTCAGCTCCAGCAGCCGTAACGGCCTCTACAGTCCCTGCTGCTACTTCTGCACTTCTGGCATCTGCCACAGGATTGCCACTCACTGTTCCAGGAGTCCCTCAAGTTCCATATCCAGGAAGTCCCATCTTTCAATCAGCCCTGTTCCAGCAACAAGGAAGTCCCTTGAAAGGACCTGAGATCTCCTTGGCCAATATCCATGTTCCACTGGAATCAATTAAGCCAAGTATGGGTCATTGCTGGCCAGTATCTGTTTAATGGTGAAGTAAAGGGTGCCTATTTTTATTCTCAGGGGAAAAAACATAGTTCTTCACAAACACACCCCTTTTGTCGGTGTAGATGTGGTGTCCTTCATTCTATGTAATGAAGGTGTGGATTCTTTTTTTTAACCTGGTTTATCCTTTTAGTTTTCAAAAACATAAGCTTCTTATCCTGGGAGCAAATGCTGGAAATAACGCTGTATGTACTCCCCTGCCTCTTTATTGCCGTTCGACACTAAATGTCTGTTAACAGGTTGTTGTTTTTAAAGCATTTTGCTGCAATAAATTGAAGCAAAAGAAATTTATAGTAAAGTGATGCTATTTTTGAGGTAGTTCTTCTATCTGTTTAGGGAAATATTTAGGGAAATTTAGAAAAATAAGTGTGGTCCACCTAATCTGTTTGCAATGTTTATCCTTACATTTGTAATCAGTGAGAGCTATTTATTGAGGATGGTGGGGTGGAGACATGGGGACAGTGGCGAGTGTCACCAAAGAGGTAGCCCCTTTTCTCTTGTAGTGAGACTAAGGATTCATTAAGTATGACATTCGAAGTCCTTGAATCTTAACACTCAACTCAAGAATTATTTCTTGCCTTTATTCAAAAGGCTTAGTGCTTTCTCTGTTAGGCAGACTCTGCTATCCCTCCATCACTTTTTCCAGCTTTCTCCATCCTATAAGTGGACCTTATTTTCATGGTTTAAAGATAGTGGCACTAAGGACACAGGCTCAAATCACATGCAGTTACTTGAGATGCCCTACCCCATCCACAACACTGAACTGCATGCCTCTCTAGAGTCATATTTTGATCTGTTGGTGCCTATTCTTAGTTTAGGCCCCTAACATTCATGCTGATGACTGCCGCTGGATTGGACTCTCAGATAAAATAGCAATAGTAATAGTACCTAGACTTATACACCACTTCATAGTGCTTTGTAGCCCTCTGTAAGCGGTTTACAGAGTCAGCATATTGCCGCCAATAATTGGCTCCTCATTTTACCTACTTTGGAAGGATGGAAAGCTGAGTCAACCTTGAGCTGGTGAGGATCGAACTGCTGGCAGTCGGTATTATTATTATTAA